>NC_133368.1:6677608-6727591 GCF_049309525.1 Garra rufa | reverse complement strand
AAAACTAGTCATAAGGTTTCAATTTTATGAAATTGAGATTTATACATCATATGAAATACACTTTTTGAGGGTGCAGAAAAATCCAAATATTGAGAAAATCACCTTTAAAGTTGTCCAAATGAAGTTCTTGGCAATGCATATTACTAATCATAAATTACGTTTTGATATATTTACATTAAGAAGTTTACAAAATATCCTCATGGAACATGATCTTTACATAATATCCTAAGGATTTTAGGCATAAAAAGAAAAATATATAATTTTGACCCAAACAATGTATTTTTTTAAATTTTATTTGTAGCTATTGCTACAAATATCCCCATGGTACTTAAGACTGGTTTTGTGATCCAGGGTCACATATATAGAATATATAGCTTACTTAATATTTTAGGAAAAAAAAGTTTCACATTTTTGGAAAAAAAGTTGTATATTGGGGAGTTCATGTCATCCAGAAAGTTTAAAAACACCTTACCTGGCAACCACTCAGAGCACCTTAGCAACCACGCAGCAACAAAAACTGAATATATAATGCAAATGTTGGGTATTTTTATCTCAAATATGCAGTTGCAATATCACCGGTGAGTCATCTGGGGTCTTGTGTGCTGAGAGCTGTTGCCCACATGCACGGTTAAAGGCATTTTAAACTATTGATGGGAGGCAACAGGTCTGAAAATGTATGCGGCACGCTTGAGGGAGGCAGCAGACTGGAATTTACAAAGCGTCATGTCAGAGGCTCTGACACCCAGACAGCCGCTGTTTGCTGTGCAGGAAAAGAACAAAATATTCCCTTAAACCTTCTTGAAACGCTGTCAGTATTTTTTTCCCTCCCTCACTCTCGCAGGGTGCTTGACGTGCCCCTACTCCACTGAAGTGTGAATAAGTGAGATGTAAACTGTGTTTTAACTCAGGGTTCAGAGTCAGCTTCAGCTTCTAAGCCGGAGGAATGTAACTGATAAGACAACAAACACTCATGTCCAGCCATGAAATGCAGAACACTGGGCTTAAGAGGAGACAATTATCAACAACGTCGCAACACATTTGACGTCCATAATGTGATGTTATTGCAGGGAGACAGAATATATTAAGTGAGGAATATTTCATTTCAACTAAACAGCTATTGTAGCCTATTAGACTCCAACCCCCGGTTTCACAAACAAGGCTTAAGCCTAGTCCTAGACTAAAATGTAAGTCCGAGCTGTTTCAACTAAAAGAAACTTGCACTGACTGATCTAAAAATATATCAGTGCCTTGTTTTGTCTCAAGATGCACACCAGTAATATTTTTTTTCTAAGCACGTTTATAAAAATTACTTAAATGTCCTAATTGAACTATGGGTTAATCCTGGCTTAATCTAAACCCTGTCTGTGAAAACCGGGCCATAATGTACAAGAACTAATTAATTATGCTAAATAATAAGTGCCTTCCACACTGTTTACTCTTAATGGTAATCGGTGTGAACACCTGGAAGAATATTTAACCAATTTTAATTTATATACACTGCCATTCAAAACTGGAGTTGGTGGGATTTTTTTTGATGTTTTTTGATATTGTGAAATAAATTTACAGTCAAAAATTTTTCAAATTTTTTTTTTGACAATTTCTCACATTCTCAGTTTATTCACTATAGTTTAGAAAATGGTAATAAAATATGACAAGAACTCAAGAGTTAAATTGTGTTCAAACAAATCTTGATAATGTCAGATACTTTGTCCCAATGTTCCAATATTTTTGTCAATTTTACTGGTAGTCCACTGTATGAAGATTTTTTTTTTTTTGTATAGTTAAATTTATTTTGCTGTCCTCACTTACATAAATTAAATATAGTGTCCTGCACCCACTAGTAAAAAAAGAAAGAAAAAAATACATACAGCAGTTATTAATATCATCAGTATTTTTTGTGGAAACTGTGATTTTTATTTTATTTTTTTTGTAAATTTTTTTTCAGGATTCTTTGATTAATAGAAAGTTCAGAAGAACAGTATTTATTTGAAAGAGATCTTTTATAATATAATATTGTTTTATAATGTTTTTACTTGCACTTTGTTCAATCTAACGCATATTTTCCTGCATAAAAGCAGTAATTACTTTAAAAAATCTTACCCAAAACATTTGAATGGTAGTCAATACCTATATAACAGTACATAGTTATAAACAATACATACTCTACCAGTCCAAAGTTTGTAAATGTTTTTTTAAAGAATCTTTTCTGTTATCCAAGCCTGCATTTATTTGAACATTTTTAAATATTTGTACTATTTAAAATAGCTTTCTATTTGAGTATATTTTAAAATGTAATTTATTCCTGTGCTTTCAAAGCTGAATTTTTAGCATCTTTACTCCAGTCACATCCTTAAATCATTCTAATATTCTAATTTGCTGCTCAAAAAACATTTATTATTATTATTATTGTGTTGAAAACAGCTGATAGAATAGATTTTTTTCAGGTTTCTTTGATGAATAGAATGTTCAGAAGAACAGCATGGATCTGAAATAGAAATATTTTGTAACATTGTAAATGTCTGTCTTTTGATTAAAAAAAAATATATATATATATTTATTTACGTTTACACTGAAGACTGGAGTAATAATGCTAATAGTTTAGCTTTTATCACATGAATAAATTACATTTTAAAATATATTAAAATAGAAAACAGGTATTTTAAATAGTAAAAAGATTTCACGATATTACTGATTTTGCTGTATTTTGGATCAAATAAATGCAGGCTTGGTGAGCAGAAGAGATTCTTTAAAAAACATTAAAGATCTTACTGTTCAAAAAGTTTTGACTGTATTACATGTATTTTTTTTTAAGTGTGGACAAATGTGGTAAAAATATACTATACACTTTCATGGCAGTATATTTAATAAACTATATATTTGAATAGTTTTTATATGTTTTTGTGTTTCAGGTACACCTCTGCTTGTACGAAGCAGTAGCGATTCTGCTCTCGGACCTCCTCAGATGGAAGATGTGAATGGCAGAGCAATGGTAAAACCACACTGACACACTCACGGTCTCATATCTCAGAGCTCTTTCAGAGTCCTGACCTCATATCACCACATAATAATATAGCACAATTAGACATCACTATTATGTCTAATGTTCAATCAATGTACAGTATGCTGCTATAAATACTTACAACATTACAGACCCTGCTAAAAACATCTAGCACAGCTAAACAAGACGTACAGGTGGTGTCCAGCTCATATAGCAGCTAAAAGCACCACAATGTGTCCTATTGATCTTCTAAGATACGTTTTCATCGTGACTGCATTAATCAAACTAATCTGCCTGCAACAACCAGCTGGAGCTGGAGCCTAAGCTGTTTTTTTTTTCAGTTTTGTATTGATTGTTAATTTCGGATAATGTGTTTATTAGTAAGATTTTTCCAAATACATTGGTGTGTGTTAAACCTTGATAATGTTGAGTTACATTTATGTACATGTCAAAGCTACAGTCTGTGTTTTCCAAGCCACAACTGGGGTTTAGTACTGTTTTCAAACACACATCACCTTTAAAATAATATTCAGCTGAAAACACACTTAAACCAAAGGGTTCTCAGTGTATTGCAGCTTATTCTTAATGCGAGAGGTTTTCTTTTTTGTGGTTATTTTGCAGGTCTTTGTCTCAAGGTTTCCATTAAGGCTTCCAGACTGAAACCAGCAGCGAGACATTGATTCACTATTTTGTGTTCTTTTATAAGCACCCCTTCTCTTTTGTTGCATTTTCATTCATTTGCTCATTTTTTCCCCCCTTCTCCTTCACTAAAATGCTCATCTAGAATAGCCCCAATGTTCTGATGAAATGCCATATGAGCAGAGCTGTATCGCTACAGTGTGTTGAATGCATTTATGGAGCTTTGTGGAGTTAGTGAAGTATAGCCATTTGTTTCTCTCTTCGGTGCTCTCTCTCCCCCTGGTCTGCTTAATGGACTGTCTCGCTCTCCCCCCGCCTGCTTAATGGACTGGCTCAGAATAGATGGAGTTTTTTATGATTACCACTCTGCTCATTCAGAGCCTTTTATTGGAGCGTCGTGGATGGCTTTAATGCACTTCACCTCTCTTTCTTTCGCTCCTCTCTGTCTGTCCTCATTCTCGCTCTGAATTTCATTTTTTGTGTCTTTTTATTTTGTTTCTTTTTGCTTGACTCTGTTCCCCCACTTCTTTTGCTCTGTACCTCACCACAGGTTTACAGCCAGTTGTATGTGGGGGTTTTTGTGTGTGTTTGTGAAAAGAAAGTCCTGCTGTTTGGCTTTGCTATGTATTTGCTTTGTCTTCTAGTGCACTTTTGTTAGATTTAAGGCCTACTCGCACCAAGTAATGGAACAAAGTGACACAAAACAGGCAATTTTTGGAAAATGCTTTTCAGACTGAGGCTGAGTATGATCAAGTCTTGGCCAGTATTATTTGTATAATATTATATACGATTTCTTACCTTACCTTGCCTTTTTATTTTTATTTTTACTTTTTTAGTCAGTTTGTGTCTTTTTTGTTTTTTAATATCTATTTTAATTTAGTACTTTTACTAATTTTAATTTACTTTTAGTTTATATTTTCATATAGGAAACATATTTTAGTTGATGGCCAAGACAACATGTCTAATTTTAGGCTCAATTGTAACAAAATACAATTTAAGTTAATTTTAGTTCATGATAATAACTTGGCAATATTGAAATATAATGAATTTTGCCTTCATGTTTTTTTTGTATTGTTTTTTTTTTATGTTTGGGATGTTTGTTTATTATAATATTAAATATTATTATTAATCTATTGATGTATTTATTTATTTATTACTGTTTTTGTATTGAATATTAATAATTGTAATTAAAATTTGTTAATTCTAATTAAGTGACAAACCACTTTTTTGTATTGAATATTATTATTAATCTTAATTAGAATTGTTTAGTTCTAATTAAGTGACCAACCACTTTTTCAAGATTATACTATATTATTTTAGAATAAAATAAAATAAAATAATAAATGACAGTAATGCAACAATATTACAGTATTTTTGATCAAATAAATACTGCCTTGGTGGGCATAAATAAAATAAAATAAGATAAATAAGAATAAATTAAATAAAATATTTTAATAAATTTAATGAGAAGATTTTAAATAAAATATATATATTTTTTTGATGGAATCAAATGTGACCGTAAAGATATTTTTAATGTTATAAAACATTTCTGGACAGTCATGTGACAAAGACTGGAGTAATGGCTATTCAGCTTTGCCATGTCAGTAATAAATTACATTTTAATAAAATATTAGAATAGAAAAGTTATTTTAAATTGTAGTAATATTTAACAATATTTACACTATTTTTGATAAAATAAATACAGCCTTGGTGGGCCTAAAAAAATATAGGAATATTATAATATTAAATATTATTATTATTACACTATTTTTGATCAAATAAATGCAGCCTTGGTGGGCATAAAAATAAAATAAATTTTTAAATAAAATAAATAAGATTTTAAATAAAATATCTTTTGACAGAATCAGATTTGACTCTAAATAATTTTTTATGTTCTAAAAAAATTCTGGACTGTCATGTGACAAAGCCTGGAGTAATGACTACTAAAAATTCAGCTTTGTCATGACAGTAAAGACCATAAAGGCATTTTTTATATTATAAAATTAAAAAATATTATAAAAAAATTTGTGACAGTCATGTGACTGGAGTAATAACTACTAAAAATTCAGCTTTGTCATGACAGTAAATTACATTTAATGCAATGTTACAATAGAAAGCAGTTATTTTAAATGTAACAATATTACAGTATTTTTGAACAAATAAATCCTGCCTTGGTGGACATAAAATACCATACAGTACAATACAAAAAAATAAAAGATTTTTTGACTGAATCAAATGTGACCGTAACAACATTTTTTAATATTATACAAAAAAAATAAAATAAAATTGTGACAGTCATGTAACTGGAGTAATGACCTTTGCCATGACAGTAATTAAATTACATTTTAATACAATGTTAAAAATCGAAAATCGTTATTTTAAATTGTAGTAATATTTAACAATATTACAGTATTTTTGAGCAAATAATCTGCCTTGGTGGGTATAAAATAAAAATTTTTTTAAATTTAATTTAAAAAAAATTTGACGGAATCAAATGTGACCGTAAAGACATTTTTTTTTAATAAAAAAAAATTGTGACAGTCATGTGACTGGAGTAATTAATACTAAAAATGTAGCTTTGCCATTACATTAATAAATTACATTTTAATAAAACATTCAAATAGAAAACAGTTATTTTAAATGTAGTAATATTTAACAATATTACAGTATTTTTGATCAAATAAATACTGCCTTGGTGGGCATAAGAGACTTTTTTTATATCATCATCTCTCTTTTTTTTTTTTTTGTATTGTACAATATTTGATCTGATAGACATTGTTTTCTGTGAGAACTTGTGACGTGTAACTTGCCAAAAAGCCAACATGATAGCCTTCTGTTCTTTAAGGGTTATATTGGAGATATTTCTACACTAATAAGTGTAGTTTAAATCTTTTTAAAGGGTTAGTTCACCCAAAAATGACAATTCTGTCATTAATTACTCATGTCGTTTCAAAGCCTTTATTCATCTTCAGAACACAAATTAAGATATTTTTGATGAAATCCGAGAGCTCTCTGACCCCCCCGTAGACAGCAAGGTCAAGAAACGTAGTAAGGACAGCTTTAAAATAGTACATGTGACAACAGTGGTTCAACTATAATTTGTGGAAACTACGAGACCCTTGCTGACTGTGCAGGGTCAGAAAGCTGTTAGATTTTATCAAAAAATATCTTAATTTGTGTTCTGAAGGTTTACAGGTTCGGAACAACTTGAGAGTTCATTTTTGGGTGAACTATCCCTTCAATTCTTTTAATTAGTTTTTTTCACTGAGCGAAGAAAGACAAAAATCAGTGCAGAAAAAGATTACTTAATAATAAAAAAGCAGTCTGTCTGAAGGGAGCATAACTTTAACCTCTTGCCATACTAAACTTTCACACTCTTCAAATAAGCCTTGACATGTGGTAGTGTTTGAGTGACTGATACAAGTGGCCGACAGCACGTTGGAAATTAATTAGTGTTTTCTCTGTTACTCTCAGAGTGGTTTTAGGTCTTGTGTTTGATTTATTGCGGGTTTGTGTGTTCTCCATGCCTCTTATAAGCTGAGATCAGAGCAGAGGCATTCCTTCGGTATCAGGTGGCATTGAGGAGCTTTTGGATAATTTATGTCTCTGATGAGAAACGTTTCTTTTGTCTGCACACCCTCAGACGGACAGGAAACTTGCGGCACGACACCAAACTTCAACACAAGCTCAGTCAGTACCAAGATGGATAAGGTTATCCCTTTCCTCCGGGGTCTTGCACCCCCAGCCGTCCCTGAGGGGTTAAGGGAACTCCCTCTCTTTCCGGGTGACAGGAATGTGAAGCGGACAGCGGAACCTCTAGAGTATAATGTGCTCACGCTCACACACCTTCATCAGTGTTCCGGAACGCTCCACAAACATTCCCAAACAGAGACTCTTCCTCCTTGTGCAACCCGACTCCTGCGCTTTGGCCTCGGTCTCTGTCCAAGAGACCTTTGCCATCTTCTTTTTGTTGGTTTGGCCTTCTTCCTTAGATATTCATTACACATTAAAGCATTTTTCTTGGGTGCCCTCACACCTGCGGCCATCCCCGTTTCCTCTTCTCTCATGCTGCTCCATGCTTCCTTCATCGCCTGTATATCATTTAGCAGCCGGCTGGCTGACTCCTGTGTTTTCTTTGTATTTAAGGAGCTTTATTTCCTGCAGGGCTTACAGCACCTGTGGCACATCCGAGATGGAGGTTCTCTGCTCTCTTTCTGTCAAACGAACACACAAACTCGCAGACGTATCTCTTTCTCAGATACACACACTTAGATAATAGGTTGTGCAGTGGAATATGGAAGAAGTATTTGGGCCAGATGGTGGGTTGCTGCCTTCACAGTTTCGCCTTGTTTGCACTTGTTCTGATGTGGGGAGAGAGAGGCATTGCTAGACTTTTGACTAATAACTAGGGCCGGGACTCGATTAAAAAAATTAATCTAATTAATCAGAGGCTTTGTAATTAATTAATCGAAATTAATCGCATTTTAATCGCATATAAATATTTGACCTGAGAACAGTGAGAAGTAAGTTTTTTCATATGGATTTTTAGTATACCATTGAATAATGACTGAATACATAAACTTAAGCAACAAAATATTGTTTATTTTTGTTCAACCAAGTCCAACAGACCAGTGCAATATTGCCATTAAGTGTAGCAATAGAATACAGTGTTTCCCCTAGGTTTCCATACTTTTTTTTCTCGGTACTTTACCCTACTTTGTGTAATAACGTTTATTTAACATAAAACATTTATTTCAGTGAAAAAATAAATCCAAAACTCTCTATTTTAACATTTTGAACAATAGGGCTTTACAATCTTTTGCTATTTTTTTTTTTAAAGAAATTCTTGTGTTTTAATTTTCTCATAATCAAATGAAAGCATAAACATTTATTTATTTTTAATCAAATGAAAAATAAACCTTTTTAATTTTTGGCAAACAAACAAGAGGTTTGCTGTTAAAATCAATAAATAATAATAATTTAACATTTAAATAATAATCGTAGTATTTTTTTTCTACAATTAAGTGGTTAATCTTGTTGTTATATTTATTTTTTTATAATATATATTGTTTTTTGTTAATTATTTAAATAGGAATATTGTTCTGTTTCAAGTTAAACCGTACTTTTATTTTGACAGGTTGCCGTGAAGTTTCTGTGTGTAAAGTATGATATGATGCTAGTTTTCTCAAATGAAACGGTAAAAGTGACACTGACAGTAGCTTTGGAGATTGAGTCTATCTGTTCATTTGAGATGCAAATGCCAAAAATTAACGGGAGCATCACGCGTGCAGTTAAAAAAAAAAAAACGCGTCACTGCCATTCTAACATACAGAGGCAAACCGTACATGCAGGATTCATATTAAAACGGTCTTTTTGCATTTCAGTTTTCACAGACACTAGTCCATATCGCGATTTGAATTAAGTGACAGACCAACTTTTGATTTATCAATAAAAATATCGACGAATTTACGTGGTATTCCGCGCTATAGTAAATTCGTTTTTTATGAATGGAGTCCGCGATCCAGTCCGTGTTTTCTTGGAGGAGACATATTGTAAACGCGCCCCCCTAAGATAATGGTAGGGGAAACACTGGGATATTTAGAAATATACTAGCCTACATTTCAGAAATTCAGGTACCCTATAGGTAGGTAGACCTTCTGTAAAAGCATTGAGGTGATACTTGAGGCTCGATGTGCTGCGGTGATATGCGCATTCCTTTGTCTAAACCAAACGCTAGTTGGTGCTCCAGTATAATCGGTCCGCCGCTGAAACTCATCCAGTGAGAAACGTTCCGCGGTGCAAAATTAAGTGCGATTAAAATGCGTTAAAAAAATTTAACGCGTTATTTTTGTGGAATTAATTAATCTTAATTAACGCGTTAAAGTCCCGGCCCTACTAATAACATAAAGGTCCACATTGCAGCCAAAATCATCTAGCCAAAATCTGCCCACTTAGACAGGAAGAGATCGTCTGACATGACACATGACCAATTACAGGTTTTTTTATAGCAGCTGGATGGGAATGTAGTAAAATAATATGAAATAAAATATGAAAAAAATAAAAATAAATTATTTATGGACAATCATGGGACGAGATTATTTTACATGACCAACCATGTTGTAAGATTAAGATGTTTTTTGTAAGATTATGGCAGCCTGGATAGGATTAAAATAAAATAAAATAAAATAATGTTAAATAAAAAACAAAATAAATTATTTCTAAACGATCATAGGACAAGATTATCTGTCATGAGCAACCAGTTTTTTTATTATTTATTTATTTATTATTTAATAAAGATTATGGCAGCCTGGATGGGGATAAAATAAAATGTCCAAAATAAAAAAATATATAAAATAATATAAAATAAAATAAAATAAAAAATAAATAAAAAAATTGATTCCTGGACAATCATGGGACAAGATAAGTTAAAATATGATTATAGCAGCCTGGGTAAAGTGCAACAAAATTAAACAAACCGTAGTCTTTTGAGAAAAAAAAAAAAAAAAAAAAAAAAAAAAAAAATATATATATATATATATATATATATATATATATATATATATATATATATATATATATACACACAAATAAATAAAAAGATTTCTGGAAAATCCTGAGACAAGATTATCTGTCATGACCAACCACATATATTTTTTTTTTAATGGCAGCCTAGATGGGGATAAAAAAAAAAAGAAGTTAAATAAAAAAAAGGTTAAAAAAAAAAAAAAACTAAATAAAATAAAATAAATGATTTCTGGATAATATGGCAAAAGATTATCTGTCATGACCAACAGTTTTTTTTTTTTTTTTTTTTTAAGCCTGGATAGGGATAAATTAATATATAAAATACAATAATTAAAACAATTAATAAAAAAAAAATAAATAAAAAAAAGGTTATTAGACAAAATGCCTTTGCCATGACAGGAATAAATTACATTTTAAGAAATATTAAAATAGAAAACAGTTGTATTGTAGTAATAATTAACAATATTACTGTATTTCTGATCAAATAAATACTGCCTTGGTGGGCATAAGAGACTTAAAACACACACACACACACACACACACACACACACACACACACACACACACACACACACACACACACACACACACACACACACACACACACACACACACACACACACACACACACATGCACACACTAAAAAAAAAAAAATCTTACCAGCCCCAACTTTTTTATGGCAGAATGGAAAAAATAAGAAAAATGTTTATAGACTTTGTAAACTTTGTTTTCTGTCCATGCAAAAGTAATATGTTTTGATTACTTCACAGACATCAATAACCTGCCAAACTACAGGTGACTAGTTGTTCCTCAATACTGTATATTGGGTCTTATTCATGAAACACAACACACTTTTTTTGTGTAAATTGTTCGTAAATGCATTCTTATGTAAACTGTTTGGGGAAATTTGCTTAGCAGCTGCTCTGCACCTCTGAGAGCTCGTCTCATATCGTTTCAAACTGCGGTTTGGTCCCTGTGGTTCAGGCTAGTCTAGCGCTTTTTAACCAGTTTAATAACTTGAAACTATAATCTTGTAAGAAAAATCCACTTGAATCAGACATTGTGGACAGTCTTGCTGTGTTTACTTGCTCTTAAGTGACAAAACATTGAATATCTCGCAAGATTTGATACTGTGGAAACTTCGGCAAATACTTTTAACGAACAAATCAGTCACTTTGGAACTGGCAGTTTCAGTCTGCTCTTACAGTTTCTTTATGTCACCTGAGGCTATATTGCAGAGTGTTCATTCCAGAATAGTGCGGTGCACCTTCCTGCACTTGTAGCACATGAAACACAAGCCATCTAGATTCATTTCGCACGTTTTTATCTAAATCCACTTTGCAAATCATTCTTTTCAATTTGAAATCAGAACTCTAGAGGATGGAGACAGCAGATAATGTTTGTAACCTTGGAAACTGTCACTTGCGGATACATTTCTACAGGTATTAGTCATGAGAGACTTGAGGAATTCTTGAGGGATGTATTTGTCCTGTGTGTCCTGCTCTATTTTTATGCCCTCTGAACGCCTCATAAGTCCCTTAAGAACCAATTAGTTATGTGGATTTGTTTTTATCTTTGCTGGTTGTTATGTTGGTTGTCTGAGTGTGAACACAGAGGCCTCACCCTGCAGTCCCACTGGCCAGCTCAGTGTTTCCAAGAGGGTCAGCTGGCAGCATAGCCATTACACCTGGGATCAGAGTGTTCACTTGTTGGTGTTCATACAGCGTCAGTCCAGTGGTCAGTGGCAAAGACCATACTTTTTATTTTGCTTAAGTAAAATAAACATTTGTAACCTTACAAAAATTTCTTTTTTTTTTGTTTTGTTTGGTGTTTTGTTGTTTAGTTTTTTTGTTGTTGTTTTGTGTTTTTTGTTTGGATTTGTTTTGTGTATTGTGTTTTGTTTAGTGTTTTTTGTTGCGTTTTGTTTTGGTTTAGTTTTTTTGTGTTTTTTTGTTTTGTGTTTCTTTGTTTAGTTTAGATTTGTGTTTTTTGTTGTGTTTATTATTATTTTTTTTTGTTGTGTTTTGTTATTTTGTATTTTTTTGTTGTGTTTTGTTTAGTTTTGCATTTAGTTTTGTTTTTTGTTTAGTTTAGTGTTTTTTGTTGCGTTTTGGTTTAGTTTTGTTTTGTTTTTTTATTTTGTATTTTTTGTTGTGTTTTGTTTTGTTTCGTTTTGCGTTTTGGTTTTTGTTTTGTTGTTTTGTGATTAGCGTTTTTGATGTTGTGTTTGGTGTTTTGTTGCGTTTTGTTATTTTGTTGTGTTTTGTTTAGTTTAGGTCTTAGTTTATAGTTTTGTGTTTTTGTTGTGTTTTGTTTAGTTTTGTGTATTGTTTAGTTTAGTTTTAGTTTAGTTTTTTATTTTGTATTTTTGTTGTTTTGTATTTTTGTTGTGTTTATTTTTGTTCTTGTTTTGTTGTTTATTTTTTATTTTTTTATTTTTGTTTAGTTTTGCATTTAGTTTTGTTTTTGTTGCATTTTGGTCTAGTTTTGTATAGTTTTTTGTTTTGTTTTTTATTTTGTATTTTTTGTTGTGTTTTGTTTCGTTTTGGTTTTTGTTTTGTTGTTTTGTGTTTTTGATGTTGTGTCTGGTGTTTTGTTGTTTTTAGTTTTGTGTATTGTATGTTTTGTTTTTTAGTGTTTTGTTTCATTTTTTGTTGCGTTTTGTGTTGTTTTTTGTTTTGCATTTTGTCATTTTGTTGTGTTTTGTTTAGTTTAGCTCAGTTTTTTTAGTTTTGTGTTTGTTTTGTTGTGTTTTGTTTAGTTTTGTGTATTTTGTTTAGTTTTTTATTTTGTATTTCTGTTGTTTTGTATATTTTTGTTCTTGTTCTGTTGTTTAGTTTTTTTATTTTGTAAGTTTGTTTTTTTGTTTTGTTTTTTTGTTTTTTTGTTTCTTTTTGTGTTGTTTTTTTTTTTTATGTTTTTTTGTATTTTTGTTATGTTTGTTTTTTGTGTTTTGTTTGTGTTTTGTTTGATGTTGTATTGTGTTTTGTGTTGTGTATGGTGTTTTTTTCAATTTGTTATATTTTGTTTTGTTTTATATTATTTTGTGGTTTTGTTTTTTGTTTTGTTTTTGTGTGTTGTTTTGGTTTTTGTGGAGGATGTAAGGCTCAAAGGACTACTCTAATTTCATAAACATTTTTTGGTTTATTGTTTGTTGTTTTGTTTTTGATACATGAGAGGGATTGAAAGTAAATCTTATAGAACTACTTAGAAACAAATTATCAACTAGCACAAAATACAGTTCCTTTTTGATTTGGTATTTTGTTGAAACATTACATATTCTTACTGACACAAAACTTCTGAATAAAAATGTGCCATACACATATGACGGTTGTCCATTTTTATTTTATTTTATACATGGGGGAGATGCTCAAATGACTACTCGGGAAAAATTACTCATTAGTTCAGAATTTTTTAATTTAAAAAAGTTTTAATTGCAAAACACCAAACAATCTCACTTTACTGGCTAATGACTGTTTTTCCACACCTGTGTCCAGCAGGTTTTGTAGCACAGATTCAGCTCTTACAGCTCGCTCTAGAATATCAGTAATGCTGAGTAACTGGCATAGTCAAACCCCTCATATCTCGACTCTGTTTTCACTGTGTTAAACTTAAATGAAGATATATGGCAGTATTAGTTTCACGTTAATCTCAGCCATGAAATTTAATGAATGATGTCACTGTAATGGTAGTTAAGGACCACAGGTGACATTTTAACCTCAGCTTACAGAGAAAGACAGAATGTGTAATGCTTGACACATAAATGTGCGTAAAATACACATAAATCAGTGTAGGGTTATAATGTATGACTAACACCTTATGTTATGAATAATTCAATATTACAGTAACATATATAGTGATTTTTGCTGACTGTTCAATGAAACGCTTTATATATTACAATATCTTGCAGTAATGCATATTTTGGATAATCCAGTGAAGTGTTTACCAATGGAACATATTGTTTTTTTCTTTTTATATGAAGCTTGATGGATGTTAAAAAATGAATGCAAATGAATGAATCATAAATTCTAAGCCACATTTGAAGTAAAAAAAAACAGACCTATGAGTTCTATATTAATGTGTCAAGTTGTGACCTGACAATCTTTACTTCTGCGGTTTGTGTTTTCTGTTGACACATTACTACTCTCAGAGGGTATAAACCCGTCATACCACTCAGTCCTACATCAGTGGTTTTGTGCTTGGTTGTGTGTTTTTGCATCCTAGCATCCATCTGCATAAAGATGAGTATGTTTCCATGTGTTTGTGAGGCACCTTGTGACGTCACGGCCTGACTTGTGCCTGATTAGCGCCGCCTCACGCTGTCTCAGACTCCTGTCTGTAGTGTGAACTCTCGCACACTCTCAGCGCTCTCGCTAGCTTCTTTAAAATGACACTCAAAAGGGATACATGATCTCAAATTAAAACGGCTCTGCTTTTAATCCAACAGCCTCTCATTCACAAACCCCCAATTAACATCAATTTCTCTGTCTCGCTTTCTCACTCTCTCACTCTCCCTCTCTCTCTTTCAGCCCATTGGGTGTAATTAAACTGGCACTTTTCATTGATGAAGGCTTATGTACAGCTGGAGGAGATATGTGTTTGTGTGTGACAAAAAGAGAGAGAACCTGAACAAAGGAAAGCCAGGCAAAGAAACCTACGAAATGATTTTTCCCTCCTTTTTTTTTTGTCATTTCTAAGTTAACAAACTATGCCCACGTGTTAAACATACAGTCACTACCAAATTTAATGCATTTTCCGCCCCTTCCTGTGAGTTTTAACACTTTCTGTCTTCCTAGAAATCATAGAGCTATATTTTAGTTGCATTGCTGTCTACGCAGGGTCAGAAAGCTCTCGGATTTTAAAAATATATAACAAAAATATCTTAATTTGTGTTCTGAAGATGAACGAAGGTCTTACAGGTTTAGAACGACACGAGGGTGATTAATTAATGACAGAGTTTTTATTTTTGGCTGAACTATCCCTTTAATGTATGGCTGTTTAAATTAGCTATTGTCCATCCTAATCGTTATAATCTCAATAAGAAGCTTTTATCATGGGTATTGTCATTTTTCTATTCAGTTGATAGGAATGTGCATTAATTTAATTCAGCAATAAGCTTTTGAGGCATTATTCACAGATCTCTTAATAGCAGAAAGTGAATGAAAATATATTCCATGCCTTTTGTATTCAGTCGCATTAGACAAAACCTATGAATACATTTGACTGCTGCTATGTTAATAGAAGCTAGAGAAGAAATCCTGTAATGAAAAAAAGCAATTTAGTATTTAATTCCATATATAATAGTAATAATATGAACAATAGTCTAATGTTTTATAAAAATGACAAATGAAGTATTATAAAAAGCAACATTCACAGGAGTTATGTGTTTAATTTTTTTTCTTCTGCATTTGCAACCTCAGAAACAGGAATAGTTCTATTTTAGTATTATTTAGTACTAGTCCTAATTAAGAAAAGAAAATGTGTATATATATGTGTATGTGTGTATATGTGTGTGTGTATATATATATATATATATATATATTTTTTTTTTTTAGTATATATTTTAGTTAATTATAATGACCGTGTTCTGGAATTAAATTGTAATTTCAAAGACATTTTCAATAATTTTTTTGAATGGCACTCAGTCCTAAAGGGCTGTTGCTATGTTATAGAGCAGCCCTGTCTTTCTCTTTGACCTACCATTCTTCTTCATGGTCTTTCACACATCTCCACCTCTCTCTTTCTTCTTCTCTACTGAACCTGTCTGCTCCGCGTGTTCCTCCTCCTGGCTGCAGGAACATGCGGCGTGTCCGTAATAAGTGAGTGTGCCTGAGAAATGACAGGGTTAGAGCTCACTAATGCACTCAGAGTTGCACCCTTCTATACTGAAAACCACCAGAGAGGGAGGGAGATGGACAGAGAAAGAGAGGGTCCACACTACTCTATACCTGATTGAGGTAATAGGCCTTTGTAATTGTTCAGATTGTCACTTGCCCTTTTCGGCAGAAGTAAGTGGTTGGAAAAGGGAGAGAAACGGCCTTTGGGTTTGCCCTCACCTCCCGCTGAGGAGCTCTGGCAGATATTTTAAACTTTTGAGAAAAATACTCTTCCCTCTCCAAAGACAAAAGAAGTGCTGAACTAACCCATTTGAAAGGATCTTAAAAGCCAAATTGGTGGGTGTCAGTGATCCAGAATTTCCCGCAGACTCTATTTGAGCTTTCACAGGCCATTATTTTAAGTGATTTCGAGATGTAATTAGTTTGGAAGCAACAATTCTTTCGGATAATTATTGCCGTTTTATTCCAGCATTTAGGTGGTCATCTTTAACTAATGGAAGTTTAATCACCACTAAATATCCAGTACATTACCCAGCCTGAATCCCACTGTTTTTTCATTCAAACTAACCAGCATCTTAAAAAAAAAAAAAAAAAAAAAAAAAATGGAGAGATTGCTAATCACTTCCAACAAATACTGTCAGCTTTTTTTTATTTTGTTTCATACTGATAACATGGTGTCTGATATTATACATCTGCGTGCAGTTGTTTTATTAAAGTAAAACACTGATGTATAGATATTTATATAGTAAAATAATAGACAGTACAGTCACAGTGAGCCATATTGCAAAATACTGTAAACTTTGGAGAGGCTTTTATCACCCTAAAGGGATTTATTTTGTGACAATATTTGACCGACTAAACAATATCCTGCTTTCTACATCAACTATATCGTACATTATATATTAAATAGATAGTTCACTCAAATGTATTTCAAATCTGTATGACTTACTTTTTAATTTGGAATATAAATAGATATTTTGAAGGATTTTGGCAACCAAACCGTTTTGTTGACTTTTGACTTCTATTCTATTGGAATAAATAAAATAATATATATATATCTGACCCTGGACCACGAAACCAGTCATAAGGGCCAATTTTTTTTTAATTATACTGAATAAATGAGCTTTCTATTGGTGTATGGTTTGTTAGGATAGGACAATATTTGGCTGAGATACAACTATTTGAAAATCTGGAATCTAAGGGTGCAAAAAAAAAAAAAAAAAAAATCAAAATACTGAGAAAATCATCTTTAAAGTTGTCCAAATGAAGTTCTTAGCAATGCATATTACTAATCAAAAATTAAGTTTTGATATATTTACGGTAGGAAATTTACAAAATATCTTCATGGGACATGATCTTTACTTAATATCCCAATGATTTTTGGAGTAAAAGAAAATTTGATAATTTTGACCCATACAATGTGTTTTTGGCTATTGCTACAGATATACCAGTGCTACTTAAGACTGGTTTTGTGGTCCAGGATCACATATATTTCTTTAAAGGGCACCTATTAGGGCCCTTTTTACAAAATGTTATATCAGTCTCAGGTGTACCCAGAATATGTCTGTGAAAGTTCAGCTCAAAATACCCCACAGTAGAGCCCTGCATTTGAGCCCGAGCCCGTCGGGGCCCGACTTTTTTTTGCCCCTAGGGCCGGGCTTCGGGCCAATTTTCACGTCATAACTTGCACGCATATCGGGCTTCGGGCCTGCTTTAGAAAAAAAATAAAAAGTTTAATGAGATTTAATGCGTGCGTCCCCGGAAGCGCCAGTGATGCCTAACTCGCGCATAGTAGAGTATGAGCGGAGCGCGGAGTGGAGCGGTGTGATTTTGAATGGAGGAAAGAGCGGATTTTTTTAAAAGTCGGAGCGTCATGATTTTCACTCTCTTCAAGAGCGCTCCACCACCGCTCCATCATGAGTACAATTCATGCCAATGGTCCATAATATAACTGCACATTAAGCAGGAAATCATATGTTAAACATGTTCAGCTTGATAGAGATGGATCACTCAAATCAGAAATAGTGTGATCTGTAGGTAAAATAACTGACGAAAACGTATTATTTTCATTACAAACTTTGCACTGGATAAAGCAGCATACTCTTTTAATGCTGACAATTATCAGCTGTGGTCGCTGGTCGGAACAAATATTGCACACTATGTTTGAAAATCTCCTGTTATTTTATTATATTTTATGAACAGGACTGTTACATTTCACACATACTTATTTATTTATTTATTTTTTGACGCGGAGCGGTGTTTCTGATATCAGTGAGCGAGGAGTGGAGCTGGAGCAGAGCGATTATTAAATGCAAGGAGCGCGGGGGGAAATTGTTGCCGCTCCACTCCGCTTACATACTCTGCGCAGCACAGAGATTTTCAGCCACGTGGTAAAGTTGTGTTTTTGAAGTTTTCTATATTATTATTAATTCTTTATATATTTGTTCATTATTCGTTTACTTTACCACTGCGACTTTGTATGTTCCGGTTTTGCGCAGCAGAGCTGCCTGCCCAGTTTGAAATGCCTTTGTTCTGAGATGGTGATAATAAACTTTAAATCTAACATTGTGATATATTGATGTTTGTTTTATATCTGTGGACTGCATTGTAGACTAGTCAAGTGTTGATTTGATATATAGGTTAAATTGAGTAAACTCACTGTGGACCACATACCACTTGGATATCGATGTCACTTAAAAAACTAAAACTTACATTTAAAAAACAAACAAACAAACAAAAAACTCCAAACATTTCTCTAAATTGTTCTGATAAAAAAACCAAAACGAAAAAACATAAACTTCCTATTAAATACGAATCTGGTCTATTTTAATGGCTGTAACAGTATAAGCTGTTTGGCGGAAAAAAAGACGGGCTTCGGGTCGGACTCGGGCCAAAATTTTTGATAAGCTGTCGGACACGGGCCGGGCTACAGCCTGTGCGTTTCGGGCCAGGGCCGGGCTAGGGCTTAGATTTAAGGCCCGTGCAGGGCTCTACCCCACAGATAATTTATTATATCATTTTAAAAATGCCGGTTTTGAGTGGAGGCAGAAACACACTGTTTCAGTGCATTTCTCTTTAAATGCAAATGAGTTGCTGCCTCCCTCCCCCTTTTCCAGAATAGGGCTGTGCCTTTACAGCTTATATGTTAAATATTCAGCAAAAACAATAAGTTTAGTTTTGATTATCATGTCTGTTGTGCTAAAACCATGCATTTTAAAGCCATATCATTTTTAACTGTGTCATGTGAGTACTAAAATAAGTTCTCTTGCACGCACAAGTTTATGTTAAAAACATGCATAAGTTACAAAAACAGTTGGTTATGTCTGTGAAGTTAAACAGCTGAGAAGGAAATGTTTGTTTATATTCGATCTGTGTATTAAGTGACAGCTGCGTAATATACAGTAGGCCTACCTATACTCCTGTCTATGCTGTTATATGACCCAAACAGTAAAATAAAGTTAGAAAATCACTCACTGCTCTGGACTGAATAACTTCTTTAGCTTTAATAAGAAGACATTTCTTACTTGAATGCTGCTTTTAAATGCTCTAGCATGAAGATAAACCACCTAGACGGGGTCTCTGCTAATAGACCTTTTTCCTGAATAAACGCTGAGCGCCGCCATTACGAATTCTAACGTCAGATTGAATGCTTTTCTGTTCCGGTTTCCATAGGAACCCATTCAAATAGCGTCCGTCTGTTTTTAATGTAGCTAACGTCCGCTGCTTCGTGTCATCTACACACATTAAAGTGAGGCACTGACAAATGACGGTCATTGCCAAGTGATGGCGCTATGGAGCCATGTGCTTTTTGAAAACATTTTAATAGGTTTAACATTAGTTTATTAGCTCGGAATATACCCTAATTTGACTAGAAACAATGCAGGCCGGAAATGCAAAGCATTCTTTCAGTTAAGAGTCGGACTTACTTCCGTGTTCAGGAAAAACATCTATACGGCAGTGTCTGTCAACAGTCGTGGGTGGGGCTTGTAAAATGTGACGTCACATTTTACGGATTGTGTGATTGGCTTGCTCTGAGACACTGCTTGTGATTTATGGTGATTAAAAAAAAGGAGCAGGTGGATTTTTATCATTATAGGGTGGTTGTGTACACACACTGGCAACACACATTTATGTTCAAACAATGTGTAAAAGCAGAAAAAAAGAGTCACAGGTTTTGAAGCGACATGAGGGTGAGTGAAATAATGATCGAATTTTGCGATAGTACCTTTATTGGCCAGTACCAAAAGCCTCTTTAATGTGTTGTACATCCCTCACTATCAATTATTTTCAAAACCGAGTCTATTTTTTCACATCTTCTGTAAGCTGTTCTGGTCTTATGATCTGTCACATGCATGTTTATTTGTCTGTCTCCGCCATCATTAGAACAGTCGTCCTCTGGGAGGATCTCGGCGACTGCTAATTGCTCTGGGAGTATTTTTTGTATCTTGAACCCTGTGGGTTTAATAGTCACCAAGAAGTGATACTTTAAATGTATCACTTGTTGGAGCTGTGATGCCTCTCTTCCTGTGGGGGGTGTGTAGAGTTTGTTGGTAAATTACTCCTTGCTTCCTGTGAGGAATTGGTGGTATATTGTTGACAGAGGCTCTTACCGTCTTTGCTCGTGGGTCACCTGCTGTGTCGATGGTAATAGACAAATAACCGGATGAGTCTTGTAAAGTTTGATCTTTGACTCTTCTTTGTTCAACTTAATAAGGTTTAAAATCTCAGTACTCTTTGGATTTGTTGTCATTGTTTACTCAACATTACCTTTAATTGTTTTGCCATTGTTTCATTGATTCCCCATATTTGTTTTCTTCTGTGAAACTTTCAGAGCACATACAATGAAAAAGTGGTCAATACAACCATGGTACTTCGATGAAACTTAAGAAATTCACTCCGGAATTAAAATTTTCTGATAATTTACTCACCCTTATGTCTTCCACGATGTTCATGTCTGTCTTTCTTCACTTTCTTCACAGCGATGCCATAGAAGAACCATTTTTGGTTCCACAAAGAACCTTTCAGTCAAAGGTTCTTTAAACCATCTCTCTCTTACTTTTTTATAATCTGAAGAACCTTCTTTCGCCACAAAGAATCTTTTGTGAAACAGAAAGGTTCTTCAAATGTTAAAGTGTTCTTTATGGAACCGTTGAGACAAAAAAGGTTCTCCAATGCAATCTTGAAGCACCTTTATTTTTAAGAGTGCAGTCAAAAAGAAATAAAGGTTTTTGAGGAAAACATTCCAGGATGTTTCTCCATATAGTGGACTTCAACGGGATCAACGGGTTTAAGGTCCAAATTGCAGTTTCAATGCAGCTTCAAAGGGCTCTACACGATCCCAGCTGAGGAATAAGGGTCTTATCTACCGACACGATCTGTCATTTTCTATAAAAAAAAACTATTTAAATATGGTTTTGCACTAGCTCAACTTCACACATTACGTTATCACCATGGAAAAGTTTACAAAGCAAACGTGTACAGAAAATTAAACACCCTTTACAAAAAAGGTAAAACAGCGATGTCTGACAATTTTAAAGTTGGAGGAAAAAAATGACACTTTTGAATGAGTTTTTCGCTAGACAAGACCCTTATTCCTCGGCTGAGATCGTGTAGAGCCCTTTGAAGCTGCGTTGAAACGGCAATTTAGACCTTCAACCCACTGATTTTTCAACTCTAACAGAGCTGCACTGAATGTAATAATGTAAAGACATACATTTGAAACGGTGCTTCTCATAGTCTGATAACCATCATCAGCTTGAATGAGTAATTGGAGCAGATGTCTTCATTTAGAAAACAGGTGTACGTGATTTTTGCCTTGGTTAAAACGATGATACACACCTATATATAGACAAGCAAACTCTCATAACCCTCTCAGCATGTGGTCCATATCCCATCATACCCTCCGGTGTGTTTGCTTCCCCTCTCGGCTCCGTCAAGGCTGTCGCCTTCTCTTTGTTCGGCACTGTTCCATTACTGCCAGCTCCATCAGTGTCATTCATTAGATGAGGGTCAGCGCGAGGAGATCTGGCACTACGAGCAAATAAAACCGGTGACATGCTCATCAGATCATCAGTCAGCCGCTAGATTAATGCTTTTGTTCTTTAATTAGCAACAGCATCAAACCGTGACTCAAACGGCACAAACTAATCATTAAAAATGAGAGGAGAATGAATCACAGGCGCACTCTTGTTTTAATTTTTTTTTTTCTTTTTTTTTTTTCGGGTGGGCGTTTATGTAGCTTGTGCGTGCCCATTAAAAAGATGTTTTGTGTGTGTATTAACAAGGGAACAAGCCATCAGTTGTCAGTGTTCGGTTAATTGTTTGCGGTGAAGGTAGGCGTTCTGGCATAACTGCATATGCTGGTAATGTCAGCTTTCAGGAGGATGATAGGATGAAGAGTTAGCACTTGTAGTCTTTTCTGGGTTGGCACTTGAAGATGTAGTATTTTTAGTGCCTTAGCCTCTGTTTTCAAACCTAGTGTTTGTTACAAAAGCCACATTGTGAAGTAAATCAGACATTCAAGCCTACATTCAGACTTTTTATGGTAAATACTAAGCACTCTTTTCATATTTGTGTCCCTGGACCACAAAACCAGTCATAAGTACAGTCGTGGCCAAAAGTTTTGAGAATTACATAAATATTGGAAATTGGAAAAGTTGCTGCTTAAGTTTTTATAATAGCAATTTGCATATACTCTAGAATGTTATGAAGAGTGATCAGATGAATTGCATAGTCCTTCTTTGCCATGAAAATTAACTCAATCCCGAAAAAACTTTCCACTGCATTGTTAAGAAGGCTTCAGGGCGTCCAAGAAAGTCCAGCAAGTGCCAGGATGGTCTCCTAAAGAGGATTCAGCTGCGGGATCGGAGTGCCACCAGTGCAGAGCTTGCTCAGGAATGGCAGCAGGCAGGTGTGAGCGCATCTGAACACACAGTGAGGCCAAGACTTTTGGAAGATGGCCTGGTGTCAAGAAGGGCAGCAAAGAAGCCACTTCTCTCCAAAAAAACATCGGGGACCAAAACTTTGAAATTTTGGGTCCATGGCCTGGAAACTCCCCAGATCTTAAAACTTGTGGTCAATCCTCAAGAGGCGGGTGGACAAACAAAAACCCACTAATTCTGACAAACTCCAAGAAGTGATTATGAAAGAATGGGTTGCTATCAGTCAGGATTTGGCCCAGAAGTTGATTGAGAGCATGCCCAGTCGAATTGCAGAGGTCTTGAAAAAGAAGGGCCAACACTGCGAATACTGACTCTTTGCATAAATGTCATGTAATTGTCGATAAAAGCCTTTGAAACGTATGAAGTGCTTGTAATTATATTTCAGTACATCACAGAAACAACTGAAACAAAGATCTAAAAGCAGTTGAGCAGCAAACTTTGTGAAAACTAATATTTGTGTCATTCTCAAAACTTTTGGCCACGACTGCAGCACCGGGTATATATGTAGCAATAGCCAGTAATACATTGTATGGGTCAAAATTATTGATTTTTCTTTTATGCCAAAAATCATTAGGATATTAATTAAAGATCATGTTCCATGAAGATATTGTGTACATTTCCTACCATAAATATATCAAAACTTAATTTTTGATTAGTAATATGCATTGCTAAGAACTCAATTTGGACAACTTTAAAGGCGATTTTCTCAAAATTTAGATTTTTTTTTGCACTCTTAGATTCCTGGTTGTCAAATCCTATCCTAACAAAACATACATCAATGGAAAGCTTATTTATTCAGCTTTTAGAAGATGTATAAATCTCAATTTCCAAAAATGGACACTTATGACTGGTTTTGTGGTCCAGGGTCACATTTACAGCTGGTGCCTCAACATCTTGATGTTTTGGATATCTTAAACCTTAATGTAAATGATCTCTGTTATGATTTGGCTAAACTCTTTGCATAGGAAACCCTTATGAATGAGGTTGGAAATTCAATTGCTTTGTATTGTGAACATAAGATTGAAAACTATGATTAAAATATCATGACAAAACACTTTTATTTAAAAAATGGAACAAATACTCTTTTGGGTCATGGCTCTCATACCTATATATTGAGATTCCTGGCTGTGCACAAGAAAATGGACCATTATTGGGCCGGCCATGCGGTATATTAAACATCCTGATCCTTTCTTCTCAAAGCTCCTGACCTCGTTCCTTAAATCACACTTTTGGCTTTCTAAAGGCCCGCTTTGAGAGGCTGGGGTTTGATTGACAGGTGCTAATGGGGTCAGGGGTTACAGGCAAGTACATTAGGGCTTTCTGCTCATGCCGACCCCTGCCACACTTTCTGTCACAGCTGAAGGGCAGCATGATGCATTTCTGCTGCTCGATACGTTTGAGTGACCGGCCCTCCCCATGGACGTCACCCCCCCACCTCCCCAGCCCAAAACTACATACTATACATTACTACTGTGGTCACTAGACACCTCTCGGTTGATTAAAGCAACGTTTTCGCACACTTTTTTTGCAGTTGTTCTCATTAATGACCATGTTGGTGTGCGCAAAAATCAGCTAAGCTTGGCACAACATCCACTAAATGATGTCTTCGGTGCAAACATAGCCATCCAAGTGAAGCCTGACATGCCACATACAATTAATTATTGCATTTCATTGGACACACACACGTTGATAGGCCTTGTGCAAGTCATTATCCTGCTACAAACCACATTTACACACATACGTGGTACATATTTGTAATTACTGTCAAGTATAAGGCGACACACACACACACACACACACACACACACACACACACACACGTACTCTAGTAAAAGCAGCTACATGACTAATGATCATTCTCAAATCCTGACATGAGATAAATTTGGTGTTTTTCTTGAGAGAAATTCATCAGTTCTGGCACATCCGCTCTAATGGTCTTTTAATGCTCAAATCAGCAGCCATTTCTGTCAGAGGAAATTCCTCCCTTGAGCCTTTGCAACTGGTTGGCAAGTAAAATAACGTCCTATTATGAGACCCTTTTTCATAGGGAGACATAAAGGAGACTCGTTTTTCTAGTCATTAGCTAGCATTTGCATTTATTGCCTGTTTATTTTTCCATTAAATGTATTTTCTTTCTTTATGTTCTTTCTAAGTGTTTTTTAGGGGTGTACATAAAGTATGCATTCTTGCATCCCATCTGTGCTATTTTAATGTTGCTTTGTAAACATTATTTGAGACATATTTGGTTGTCTAGTTCCTTATCACACTATAAGCATTGTATTTTTCAAAGGAGACATTCCAGAAAGAAAATTTCCTGATAACTTACCCACATTTCATCCAAGATGTTCATGCCTTTCTTACTTCATTTGGACAGAAATAAACGTTTTTGAGGATTACCAGGATTTTCTCCATATAGTGGACTTTAATGGTGACCAATGGGTTGAAGGTCCAAATTGCCGTGCAGCTTCAAAGGGCTCTACACAATCCCAGCCGAGGAATAAGGGTCTTATCTAGCAAAACTATACAAATTTATATACTTTTTAACCACAAATGCTCGTCTTGCACTAGTTTGACGTCACGCATTAAGTAATCTTGTAGAAAATGACTGATCGCTTTGCTAGATAACCCCCTTATTCCTCAGCTGGGATCATGTAGAGCCATTTCAATCTGCGTTGAAGCTGCAATTCGGTTCTTCAACCCATTGGACACCAATGAAGTCCATTATATGGATAGAAATCCTCAAAAAAAACTTTCTTTGCGACTGAAGAAAGAAAGACATGAACATCTTGGATGACATGGGGAAGAGGAAATTATCAGGAAATTTTCATTCTAGAAGTGAACTTTTCCTTTAAGATTGTGTGCAAAGAGAAAATAAATTGTTTTGTTCAAACTATTCTGAAATTTTTTTTTTTACATTTTGCACATTGTTTGGCCTATGACCCCCCCCCCCCCCCCCGCCTTTTTCTTCCAGTTTCTCAGTGTTTCTGTGCATTTGTCTTGTTTTTGTAGGGAATGCACGTACAGACTGACATGGACTTTACAGCCGAGGTGACCGGGAACAGCAAATCTGGGCCTTTCGGTGTCAAGTAAGTCGAGTGTGTGTGTGTGTGTGTGTGTGTGTGTGTGTGTGTGTGTGTGTGTGTGTGCGTGTGTGTGTGTATGTGTGTGTGTGTGTACCATTCAAAAGTTTGTGGTCAGTAAGTTATTTTTTCTCCCAAAATAAATGCATTATTCAGCAAGAATGCATTAAATTGATTAAAAGTGACAGTAAAGGCATTTATAATGTTACAAAATTGATTTGGAGCAAATTTTTTAATTGTAATAATGTTCCACAATATTACAGTGTTTACTGTATTTTTTTTTATCAAATTAATGTAGCCTTTGTGAGCAAAATAGAAGCATTTAAAAAAATCTTAGACCCCAAACTTTTTAACAGTGTCGTGTTTACAGTCGAATCCAAAAGTCTGAGACCACTAGTCAAAATGCTTCTATTTTTACATTGTTTTGTAGTTTAATAATACAATTTTCATTTTTACAAATTTAATTATCAGCAGAAAAATTTTAAAAGGTTAGTTCACCCAAAAATGCCCTCCAGGCATTCTAGGTGTATATGACTTCCTTCTTTCAGACGAATCCAGTCGGAGTTATATTAAAAATTATCCTGGCATTAGAATTGCTTGAGAGGGTGTTTCTCTTCATCAGTCCACACAGTTTTACAAATGTGTGTGAAACTTAATGATCATGTTCTTCAGCATGATTAAAAAATGATCCAAAGAGCCTCTTGTGCTTGAGTGGAAACAAGAACATCTATCCATCTGTGCAAACATTTACTTATTTCACTTTTGATCAAGAAATTGTTCAGAATCTAAAATATCCTTTCTTTATTTTACACAATGGTATTCTTTGGTTACAAGAATACTCAATTTTCAATGAGATCTTACACTTTTAGACCTTTCTTTCTCTATATGTTGTTGTTTTTGTTGTTTAATATGTGCTATTTTTTAGTTTTCTCTCCCTCATATCATATCATTAGCTAACATCCCAATTTTCCTGCTCCTCATTGAGAAGATCAAGGCTTTGTGGCACTTGCATATAAAATGATTATTCATTAAGCAGCTTCAGAAAGCAGAGGGGAAGGGCTCACACAACACAAACAAACACATGCATTAATCAAGGAGAGAGATGACTAATGAGCCAGTCTGGGATTAGAGACTCTCTCGCCAACCTCCTCTGAATCCCAGAGCGCATCTGAACATTAGAGTCTGGGCTCACTCACGGCCTTCAATACCTCTGATCGACACTTCTGATGCACTCTCTGTTTCCATTTACCAGCAACACACACTCAAACACACACACACACACACACACACACACACACACACACACACACACACACACACACACACACACACACACACACACACACACACACACCAGACAGGACCACAGTGGTGTGAATGCCACTGAATCATGCTATCTTTAAAGTAATCTTCTCAAATTGCAAAACAAAACATTTTATTGTCTTTCTATTTTTATGTTACTTTTGTTCCCTTTATTCTCTTAGCTTTATAAAATTACATGGGCCATTTTGTAGATGTTCTTGGTACCTTTCTAGGCCTTGAACGTGGTAGGACCCTTGCTGTCTCTGGAGGGTATATCTTAAAAAAATATCTTAATTTGTGTTCTGAAGATGAACGAAGGTCTTACGGGTTTGGAACGACATGAGGGTGAGTAATTAATGATGGAATTATAATTTTTGGGTGAACTATCCCTTAAGGTTCTTTATCTTTGTTCAAAATCTCCTGTTTGCATAGAATGGATATTGTAAGGCAGTCAAATATTCTCCTAAACACATTCAGAGCACAGACGGACAGTAAGGAGGGTTGATAGGGTCACATCCTCACAGCACGACTTCTCTACCAGCTTCTCACCATAGCAACCGGCTGTGCCATCACTGTGAGGAATGCTGTATGCTCTCTGCGCTCGGCAAATGATCCTTGAAATTGAGAGGGAAAAAATGAATTATCACTTGCACTTTGAATATAGAAATTGAAAGCCATAAGTACGGACAGCACTTTGCTAATAACATTTTTAGGTTGTAGGAATGTGTAATTCCAAGAGTGTTCAGTGGCTTTATGGTTGGTCACCTTAAAGGAAATAGTTCACTCACCCTCATGTCGTTTCAAACCCATATGAGTTTCTTTCTTCCGTGAAACACAAAATGAGAATTTTGTATAAAATTGGAACTTGTGTGGTAAAGAGTTTGACCATATGACCATAAAAAACATAACAGTACAATATACATAGTCTTAAAATAATGTCATAAAAATAATCATTTATAATAATCATTAATATAATATATTAATACAATTCCACAAGCTTTTATCTTATTGATAATTTTTCCACTGAATAAAAAGTTAGAAGAGTGAATGTTTTGTTTGTTGTGAGAAAACGACAAAACTGTTGTGCCTCGTTCATGAAACCCAAGAATAAATAATCTGTATAAATCGTTGGTCAAACTATTCCCACATAAATTGTTCCTTTGAATTCAATGTGTGAATTGTATTTTATAAATGATTTACCATGAAATGTACTGCTTGTGTGTCAGGATTGATGCCCTGTGTGAATAGGCATGTATTGTCAAATAGGAAAACTGGAAGAGGTAAAAGAGAAGTGTAATTTCTGAGTACAGATGATTTTTGATAAACCATGGGGTTTAATACACTTGGACTGCAGGTAGAAATGAGGCCAATTAAGTTAAGTTATACTTCATGTATTATTAGCAGCAGTGTGTAAGCTAGGCATAGATTCTCTGTGTGTGCTGTGGGGCTAAACAATATAGCTAAAAATCTATATATTTTTTTTTTTTTACTTTTTTTTTATAACAGTAAACATTTTTCAGCTAGATTTTTACTGTTGTAGTTCTTACGTTTTAGAGTATGAGTTGTTGAAATGATGGTTAATTTTATTAAAAAAAAAATAGACAAATACAAAAACAGATCTGTTTTTTTTTTCTTATTATTGGTGTCTTTTCAATTAGATCAACCATTCAAATGTTATTTGTAGGTACTAGAATGGTGCTAAAAACAAATCATTAAATTATAAATGGTGTCGTTCCCACACTGTTATTCACCTGCTGGACACAAGATTGGCAGACATTTATTTATTTGGATTTATATGGACCAATATAACAATATGCTAAAGCAAAAGTTACCTGTGCTTTACCTTCTTTTACCTTCTATTTAAACGTTCTATTCTTCTATTGAAAGAAGTCTCTTATGCGCATCAAGACTGCATTTATTTGATCAAAAATATAAAAACTATAATGTTTTGAAATAGTATTACATTAGATTATTCTTAACATTTCTTACAACTTTTTTTCTATTTTGTTTTGTATATCTGTATTTATGTATACAATTATTTCTGTGATAGCAAAGCTGAATTTTCTAGCATCATTGTGCTAGTCTTTTGATGTGCGACCTTTCAGAAATCATTCTAATATGCTGATTTGCTTCTCAAGAAACTTGAATTTTTTTATTATTATTATCAATGTCGTGCAGTCGTGCTGCTTAAAGGAGAAGTCCGGTGTGATATTGACCTAAAGTTTACCGGTCGCCGCCATCTTGAATTTAGTCACGATAAGTCGAGTGACGAGCAGGAAGGAACTTATCAGGTTATCAACTTATCAGGTTGTAGTTTCCTTCCTGCTCGTCACTCGACTTATCGTGACTAAATTCAAAATGGCGGCGACCGGTAATTTTACTAAGGGTAATGTCTGTATAAATCTTGTAAATAAACTACCAGTGATTTTTCAAAGTTCTCAATGTCTCGTTTTAAATGTCAGGGCCCTTGGAAGTCTACCAATGAAGTGTGGCGCTACTTTGTGCCTCGTAAATGGTGTAAAACAGTGATTTATTTACATGGCTAGTCCGATGCCCTATTCACCCTCATTGACAACCTGTTGTTAGCATCGGCTAACTAACGCCAGATTTCGGACTGCAGTGGACAAGCCGAGATGAGCTATGAAGGGTAAGTTCTAGTGGTGCAACGGATCACAAAACTCACGGTTCGGATCATTTCACAGATTTGGAGTCACGGATCGGATCATTTTTCGGATCAGCAAAAAACAAACAAAACAAAAAAAAGTTTTTTTTTTTTTTAATAATTACTGAATGCTAACTTTAAGTACTTCTAATCCACAGCAAAAACTACTAGCTGAACTAATAAAGTCAATTACAAAAATGAAAAGTGTAGATGAATACAAAATAAAGTTACTAATAAAATCAATAACTAGTATTAAGGTGCAGAAATTTAATATTTAATTGTAAAATAACTAGTGCTTCTCACTGCAGGTATTTATAGGACGCTGTCTCTTTAAGGCCTAATGCACGTCTCTGATACTGGCTCGCATCTTTCTCAGCTGTTTCGGTTCACTGAAGACATAACCGACTGTGTTTACCAGAATACCAAAACGGGTATTAAACATAACTTTGTATGTATGTTAAGAGAAGTTTTAAAGAGGAATCAACCTGTGAATCACGCAGTCTGAATCGCGCGTCTCTCTCTGTGCGCGTGCTCGCTTCAGGTATGTGCGGCAGGCCGGCAGCGGAAAGAAACAGCGCGCGTGTTCTCTTTTGCTGCAGCAGTTTAAGTAGTTTGAATGGGTAAATTGACAAGACAAAACATATGCAAATCATACCCTTTTACTCTATGATGGTTCAATTTAACAGTTAATCCGCGAACCACATGCGTACCGAACCGTGGGGTCCAGTCCGTACGGATCACGGATCATCTGCGATCCGTTGCACCCCTAGTAAGTTCACACTCGGTATCATGATTCAACACACATTAGGTCAATATCACACCGGACTTCTCCTTTAATATTTTTTTTGTAGAAATCATAATACATTTTTCATGATCTTTTGATTTAGAGAAAGTTCAAAAGAACATCATTTATTTGAAATTTGTAACATTATAAATGCCAAAATATGTTATAAAAACTAAATGGCGCAGGCTGATGGTTCTTTAACACAAACTGATGATATTTACAGCGTTAACAACTCCTTGACACAAGCTGATTGGTTCATGTTGCATACACAGCCAATGAGCTTGCTTCTTAACATTTAAATGGCTGGTTAGCATCCACTAGAGCAGTTCGCAACACTTCTTGAGTTTATCTGAAACCCTCCACCTCCCCAGCTCCACTCGTATAGATCTGCTACAGTTTATTACAGGGCAATTAATTTACAGTAGATTAATTTAAGGACCGGATTATTGAACTGAAAATTTGAAATTTAAGCCTTTCAACTTTATTTGATAATCATCTCTGTTCAGTGTTTGTGCTATTTTTCACCAGAAGTTGACCGTTAGTTGTGGATATCCCTCATATAAGTGCTTTTTAACACTGCCGTCTATTGATATTGCGGTCTCTGGTACGTTGTTGTTGTTCTTGCGTCTCTTTCTTTTCTTTTTTGGCTGGCCTGGGCCACTAAATTAAACTAATTAGCGCAAAAACAATTTAGGCCATATGTGCAACTTGAACGTACTTTTCCCTTGGGCCGGAGGAAGATGATTGGCGGGGTGGTTTGGGCCCGCAGGCCGCCAATTGAATAGCCCTGGTTTATTATATATGCTATTCGTGCAGCAGCAGTATGTCCTAAATACTCACAGCAATGCATTTGCGTATGTATTGTATCCTGTACTTGCTTTGCAGCAGCAGCAATAATCAACAGCAGCAGCAATTCAGCAGCGTAGCGGATATATTCCACCAAGACCAAATACATTAACAGTCATATCCATTACCATGCTAAAATCTTCAGAGAGTTGTCATGATAGAAATGTATTTACTGTCACTTTTTTGAGTGATTCAAATACAGTAATTAATGGAATCGCATTTTGAGTCCAATGAATTCATTGAAACCCGAACACTCACATTTTTTTTGCTTGCTCTATCATCTGCAAAATCTGTCAGTATTCAATATATTTCGCCTAGCTCCAGTGTTCTGAAGCGCTCTCCATCTTTTTATTATCAGTCTGTCTGAACCTACCATCTCAGTCTTTATCTTTTTTCCTCCTCAGTCTCTTAGTTTCTCTCAGACTGTTTTGTATTTCCTTTGTTTGTGTCTCATTTGGCCTTTCTGCACCTCTGTCTGTTGTGTTTCCATCTCCCATCACTTCATCATCTTATTGTGTCATTGGCGTCTGCCACTGCGGCCTCTTTTCCATAAGCACTTCACTTCTCCACCTTTGTTCCTTTTCCCCTTTTCTTCATCTGTTTTCCCTTCTCTTCCTTCCTCTGTCTGTCTGTCTCTATGTAGTTGTTCTGAGGGGCCACAGACTCATCTGTGTGCTCTTATCTGCTGTGCCATTGTGCCGTTGACTCCCTGCTGTCAACCCCTCGGGCCTCTTTCACACTGACACCCGTTTATCATCATCCTCTCATCACCCTCTCTGCCAATCACACACACACCCACTGATAACCATCCGCTTTATCAGAGAGACAGTGTGAAAATCTTAAACTCTAACCCCATCAGCGTTGAGCCCGACTCCTGCGTCTAACTCGCATTTCCTCTTAACTGATCTCGATTCAGTCTGCGGGATAACATTTCAGACACACCGCCTCTAGGGCTTTAATTTCAGCTACGATAAACAGCAGTATCAAAGATTTGCCTTGTATTAGTTTCTGCCACAAGATTATACCTGGGTGCTTAAGATTTTCTAATAGAAAGCATGCAATCTCTCTTGAATCAATTAACCGAGAGCTGTTCTCAAGTGAAAGGTAATTGAAGTAATGAAAAGAGGTGATGCTGGTAATCTGGGGCTCAGCGGTCAGTATCGTAGTGGATTAGAGCCGCATTGTGATGGTGTCAGCGCCGCGTCAGATCGATACGGTGGTATGATGATGACTGTGATTGGAGGTGTGCTAAGAGCCCCATTCTGAGCTTAAGCGTCTGACTGACAGCATGGCAGTGAGCAGCTTAGATACATCCTGCGGCTCAATCAGGAGACTTAAACTTCAGAATGTGAATCTCAGACTATCTTAGATTGGGGTGTTTTCAAGTTTGTTGGCCTAAAGGTTTGTAGAGGTTATATTGGAGATTTATGCTGCTGATCTTATAAGAAAACGTAACAGTTTTGTAAAGTCACATGACGTGATTTGTACAGAAATATAAATGTTTTTTTTTAGAAAAAGTAAGCACGAAGGTCCATTCCTTAACATAATGTCAGTGGGGTGTAAGCTCTCGGCATGAAAACCCATGGATTCTTTAGCCACCAGTTTGTTAAAACGTAAAGTAGTTACAAAATAGCACACTGTAAAGGTTCCAAAAGGAGATAGTTGCAAATTTTCCCCAAAGAACCCTTTAGCGAACAGTTCTTAAAAACATTTTTTTTCCACAGTGTGAATAATGTTTTAAAAATCTCAATAATCGTTTGAGATGCCAAATGCCAATAAAGAACCTTGATTTTAAAGAGTGATGAGAGCATGTTGGGTTTATGCCATTTAGAATAGCATACTAAATGGACAATATCACACGAGTAGCCGTGCAGTTGTGGCTGTATATCATCACAGCTGTGATTCGGCCGTAGGTAATCCCAGTGTGCTCATATACAGCCATATCGCATGGCTACTTGTGTGACATGCATTTTGACAACAACGGATTGTCTTTAAAAACCCTCTTTTTTTGTGAACTACTTCCTTCTGCCATGGATTCACATCTCAAGTTGACAGTTTAACATCTGAGCCCAAGCCTTTGTTACCAATTTCGTAAACGTCACTTTAGAACTAGTAACGAAGGAACGTTAAATTGCTTCTTTAAGAGCTCATTGTATTACTGTAGTAAAAGCAGTGTGTTATGTGTTGTATTATGAGAGAGAGATGGTCTGAGCGAGTGTGATTACCTGCATCTGATACAGCATTCATTCTTCAGCTCAATCTTCTATTCACAATAAAATATTAGTTTGAATGTCCACTGAGGAAAGCGGTATCTGTGTTGTACTATCCCTTCATCTGTTCTCAGGGTTCTAATGACAGCGCTGCACAGTGAATTTGTTGCCTAGATCTTACAAGGTGTTGTTCAAAGTAAAAATAATTTCCTTGTTTACAACAGAGTTTCAGTCTCTTTTAATATTAAAGTCTTTACTGCTGACTCACTCACTAAAGAATCTCTTGTTGCCATCTAATGGTGGAATAATGTAACTAAAATCCATCAGGAATACACACCATTTCTTAATACTAAATACTATTATTAAATACTATTATTTATATAAAACATTGTTTATTGAATAATTACATTTAGTAAACAACAACAACAACAACACAACAGCCATCTTAAAAGTTGCTAGGCAATTCAGTCAAAAGTACAAAGGCAACATTGTCCAGGGCAGCAACGTGACTTTGCCCTCAGCCAGAACTGTTTGCTCTGGAACAAATAACAGATTAATGAGACCAAAGACTGGCTGTTAGGTTTACCAAAAACAAATTATATCCATTGTATAAGAGACATCAGAGCTAGCGGCAAATTCCAGAAGATGGCGAGTTCATGAGTGCTGAACAGCCGCTGACGCCTTGGTGCTCACATAGTTTCAAATAGACTTTATCTTCATTAACAAACCACATATTTGAAGTCTTAACAACTACATTCTCACCTAAAAAAAAAATGAAAAATTATTATTAATATATTAAATAAATATATTTATTATAATTTGCTATTGCACTCGCTTAAGTTAATTTGGAATTTTTAAGCCTTTTCCTTGAAATTCAGTGGGAGTTTATAGTAACTAGGACTGTTGTTCTTTACAGTTTCAGTCTTCTGGAGCCATGTAATAGTTATGGTTATCTTCCTCTCTGCCATAGCTCTCAAATCTAACTCATGTTCATCCATATACAGTATGTTATGTCAAGATTTTGTCAAGTTCAGCACCAATTACTCACGTCACTTAATATTTGTCACTGACATCAAAACTGTCATAACACATCTTTAAGGCTGTGTGTTTAAGTGCACAAAAGCAAAATTTGAGAGCTTTTGTGGAATTACTTTAACTCTATAATATGTCTGGAAAAAACAGTGAAAAGTCAGTCAGATGGACCATATTTATGGTCCTCATTTTGACTTGTTTTAGAGACTGACAAGTCTCCATACAGTCATGTTTATGGAAATTTTCAGTTTTGTGTGAACCATCACTTTAATGTTTTTTGACAGCATCTTTGGTATCCTATTCTCATCCTGGTGGAAGAAATGGCATGCAAGTACTAATCTGTACTGACTTGTAAAACTCAAAACTCCACCTTTAAGTAGAAATTCCTCCACCTAGATAAAATAATCCTACCTCAAAAAGAGGATTTAGGCAACTTTACAGCTTAAAGTATACATTCAAAACATTTCTTCAATGGATCTCCATTGTTAGTGTAATACTGTAGGATAGATGCAGTACATGTTGTAGTTGAAAATAATTTTGAAACATTTCTATCTGAGTAGCAGTTAAGACAAAGTGTTACTCTAAAGTAACCTGCCAATTACCTTTGTATTTGCAAAGTGCTGTTTAAGTAAGTTTTACCAGCCCCTCTATTTATTCCGAAGGTAAACGGGTTTAACATTAGTCATCCTTTAATGCTGTGAGTCTGGCGTATTAGCCGCTGGAGACTGAGAGCGTGATTGTACATGCGGTGCTTTCTGCATCCCCGTTGAGTGACTGGATCCCTGATTGTGAGGCCGAATTAAAGTCCTTCTGAATAGGAGGATTATTTCAACCCTGTAGGGGAGCTTTACTCTGGGTTAAACACTCGCAGGTAAACACACAGCCTTGTTCACACCTCTTCACATACATTTTCCATTACTCAATCCTCTCCAACCTACATCAGACATCTCCGAATCCGCAACACAATAGCCGACGCATAAAGAAACAGCAACTGTATTCAAATAGTCCTTCAATGAGTGGAGAAGTATCACATGTTTCTCCAGGAACTCTACGAGGCCCACACTCGGCCCATACACAATCGCAAGAGAGACCGTTAATCTGAACCACAGCTCTTATTTGTGCAAAGCTGCTGAAGCTCAGCACTTTGAAGATGGAGAGTTGAAAAGACGAGAGAGCTTTGGTAATTTGCTCTCTTTTATTCCTATCTGCCTTTTATTTCCCTTTTTTGTGCCTTCTGTCTGTATGGAAGAGAGAGCAGGTAAATAAAGAGGACACCTGCTCAAGTACCCCTTTCCTGTTTCACAGCCATGCTTTCATCCGCTGTCCTCATCTTTAGACCATGTGGCAGGCTTTCTTCACCGTTCATTTGTTTGCCTATTAATGCTGGATGTTTAACCAAAGAGGAAAAGTAGAAGTGAGGTAATGAACGAAAGAAACTAGGGTTCTGAGCTCTGTTCCAAATCCTAGTAAGCAGCCCCTACAGGCATTATTGTAAAGCTTGTCCAAAAGGTGCCTCGTAAGATACCTTACTTGGGCCGTGTTTTGTCAAATTGTAGCCTTTGTAGAGAAGGCAATCCCAAGAATCAATGCACAAGTGGAAACAAACATATTTGTCTAAACAAGTACATTCTTGCCTAAAAACTATATTATTTATGGGCATTTTCGGTTTTCGGCCGAAAGACTTTTATCACCGAAACAACACGGCCAAAACAGTATGTTGATGCAAACAGAAACCGCAGCCTGCACGTGCTTGTCTGAAGCAACACGTCCTACGGATAGCGATTTGCAAAACTTGTAATGCCGAAATTTCAAGATGGAGTGTGTCTGCAGTGGTGCGTGCAGCCAGTGATGAGAGCAGAGATCAAGACAGATGTAGCTTTCAGTGAGTGAAAAACAATGGCTTTACGTTGGTGTTACGTCACAATATTTTAAAGATATGTCTTTTCTATATACTGTATTTTTATAAATATTTATGTTTTAAACCATGGAGGTGAGCCAATGGATATCACACAAGCAACGTGAAAACTGCGCAATATGTGAAAGCGAAAGTAAAAACTGACAGTGCTTTCAGCATCTGACCTGCATTCTCTCGGAGACAATGAGAGACGATTATACTTTATATGCTGATATTAATTTAGTCCCCTAATATTTTTCTTGTGCTCTGAACATGGTGGGAAAAAAATGAAAATAAACGTATTTTGTGTAAGGGTTGTTTTTTTGAAAGACTTAAATAAAGCTCTTAATTTTCATTGATGACTGCAGTTTTATTAGGGGTTAAGAAAGTCTTAATTATGATTTCAGGTGGTCTTAAATGTGGGGCTGAAAGACAAGAATTGCGATGAAACTTCAAAGGGCTATCCATTGAATAAATATGAGCGCTTCACGTTTCAAAGTCATTTGCTGCGCTGCTTTGTGAACCATTCTGACAGCGCCTCCTGCCGGAAGAGAAACGCATAGAGTTGTAAATGTGAACTGATGGATCCACAAGATAATGTGTTATAAAAATTTAAACAATTTAAACAAAGGCTGTAAAATATATGTATATGTTATTTAAGTAATATAATATTTGATTGATAATAATTGTTTAAATTAATATAACTGATTTATTCTTTGAAACTTTAATATTAATTTATGCAATTGCAATGCCTTGATTTTAGTAAGATTAGTACACAGCCATAGCCATAAATGCAATGGTACTAATAATTGCCATAATTCTTTCGGTTTTTCGGTTTTCGGCCTTGGTTTCCTCTTTTTCGGTTTTCGGTTTCAGCCAAGAATTTTCATTTCGGTGCATCCCTATCTCTGACAAATATTGTCCTATCCTAACAACCTAAAAAAAAATGCCTTATGACTGGTTTTGTGGTCCAGGGTCACAAATTATCATGCTTTTCCTCTCTTCTGCACTGAATTCAATTGAGTTGTATTCCCATGAGTCACTTTTTCCATTAAGAATAATTTCTAAAATGGCAGCTAGGCAATAGATGACTAAACAGCAGGGCTAGTGCCCCTCTAACCATAAAAAAACTGAATAAATAACACCGTGCATAGTGTGTAGTACATCATTTAGGACACAACATTTTGAAATGTGAGCGAAAGAGCGAGTGCAAGACAGAGGGGTGCTGGGAGTCCCCCCCCCCCCCTTATTTAAGCCTGACTAATTATTTCAGGACTCCTTGGCCCCTCCTCAAGGAGCTGAGTCTCTTTGAAATTTCTTATTTGAGCCGGCCTTGATTAACGAAACTTCTGGTGAGTTGATGAAACTGCACTTCGCAGGATTTACTCATGCTTACCACAGTTTTTTTGCTCGTCTTTGTTGTTGTTGTTTTGCGGTTTCCATCTCATGGTGATTGTGTTTAAACCCCATCTCTCTCTCTTGCTCTCAGACAGAGTTATCTGTGCTGGGTTAGCTTATCAGTGTTGAGTCCTCTAAGCTCTGGGCAGACAGCTCTCTCCTGCATTAGCATCTCAACAGTCTCAGCTCTTTCTCCAAATAGACTCTCACACGCAGTCAGACACAATCTGCACTACATACCTCAGGAAAAATGAAAGAATTAAAGTCAATCAGGAGCCTGGAGAAGAGTGTATTTATGTTTGTTTGTGTGTGTGGTCAGCCTGCTGAAGTCATTAGGACCTCACACACGGGTAAATTGTTGGTCTAGATGCCTGTTTGGGAGTGTTGGGGCTTAAGGCCTCAGGAAAAGAGACTCTTCACACATTCTTTAAATTGCAGTGTTTTATTTTGCTGCCTCATGCTCACTCACACCTGACTGGAAATCACTACAGAGACCTAAAAGACTGTGCATCCTTCAAAACTTTTATATAACATGAGCACTGGCTTTATAGCAATACACCTGATCATTATGTGGTTATTGCAGAAGATATGAATATGCTGAGAGAAAGTAACCTTTGTTTTTCATTCTTTTGATGTTATATGATATACATCTTGCTATATATTTCTCCTGCAATGGCTTACAATTGTTTTTACTACTTCAAACAGTGGACCGATAATTTCAAACAGCCACTGTTACAATAAAATTGCAATGAATATGTTTCAATGAATGGTTACATTTATGGACGTTTAATGTAGTAGTGTACTACTCTAACACACAAAAATATATTATGTATTTAAAATGCATTATTTCTTAAAATTCGTAAAAAAGAGCTTTATAACTGTTGAAGACATACAGAATTGCATTATTCAAAATAAGTTTTTATTCAACAAGGACTCACTAAATTATGAAAGTCCGTTTCCACCACTGAATGAAAAATTAAATATTCAGACTTTTTATCTCACAATTCAGACTTTTTTCTCACAATTGCATGGTTAACTCTAAATTAGCGAGAAAAAGCTCAGAATTGCAAGAATTAAATTCTGCTGCTCAACAATAAGATAGAATTGCAATATATAAACTCGTAAATATATAATACAGCAATATATAAACTTGTAATTCTGGCTTTTTTTACTCAGAACTGAGTTTATATCTCACAGTTCTGACTTTATAACATGCAATTGTGACGTATAAAATCGATATATAAAAATTTCTCGCAGTTCTGAGAAATATCAGTCTTTTTCCTCCTCAAATTTTATAACTCAAAATTGTGAATTTATGTCTCACAGTTCTTAGAAAAAAGTCAGAATTGTGAGAAAAAAAGCCAGAATTGTGACTTTGTCTCACAATTCTGACTTTATAACTCAAAATTGCAGGGTTTATCTCACAATTCTGAGAAAAAAATTGTTAGTTGTATGTATCACGTAAAAAAAAAAATACCCAGTGGCGGAAATGGGCTTCCATACTAAATTGATCAAACATGACAGAAAAGTGACATTTATAATTGTACAAAATGTTTCTTTATTCCAATAAATGCTGTTCTTTTCAACTTTGTTCATTAAAAATCCTGAAAAGAATCCTGAAAGTTTCACAGTCTCTACAACAATATAAGAACAGCACAACTGTTTTGAACATTTATAGATATAAATCTTTCATAAGCACCAAATCAGCATATTAGAATTATTTTTGAAGGATCATGTGACACTGAAGACTGGAGTAATGATGCTGAAAATTCAGCTTTGCCATATCAGGGAAAAAAATAACATTTTTAAACACAATCAGACGGAAAACTGTTATTTAAAATTAAAATAATATTTCACAATAATACAGTTTTCTATATATTTTTGATCAAAAAAATGCAGCCTTGGTGTGCATAAGAGACTTCTTCAAAACACATTTAAAAGAAAGTAAATAAATAACTTACCGACCCCAACATTTTTGAGCAGTTGTGTGTTTGGCAACAGTATTGTAAACAAAGATGTCATGGTTATTGTAACTGTTGTGTTTTGTGTATGTTGTGCATTATATTTGTATCTGACCCTCAGGCTTAATGACATACTTCATTGTAAGAATAGCTCTGTGGCCCAAGCACTTATCTTTATATATAAAAAAAAAAAAAAAAAAAAAAGTTTTTTTTTTCCTTCTCAGTGTTCTAGTTTTCTTGACTATTCAAAGTGAAATTAATCCCATCTGAGAATTTAGCCTTGAAGTTGAGCATTTGTTGTATTTGAAGTTATTTCAGGGCTGATCATTAACAATAGGCTATGTCTTAGAACTATCTCAAGGATGTACTGTATGTAGTGTTAGTATGTAGTGTACACTAGGGATGTGCCAGAATAGTGAATCCATATTCAGAAAGGCACGGAAAAAGGAACACGATCTACGGAGGCACTAAATGAACATGGTTAGCCGCTTGCTAGCGGTAGCCTGCTACATTACAGTACATAAAAGTTCACTTACCGCATAAACAGATTACGGAGAAATGACTGATAAGATGATGGCGAATGATTTGCACATCCTGAGCACCACTGAAAAACATCTATCCTTTTAAAATGTGTGGTAAGTACTGCCGCTCTGTAGTAAACACAGAGTATGTGTGATCGCAAATCTCGAAAGTGAAAGTAAAAAGCGAGCACACATTTCAATGCGCTGCATATTAGCAGAGACTCCCGGATTCCCGCAATTTATATACAGTATAATTACCCAACCAGAGAAAGCATCGAGCTATATTTTTTCCTCCTATCTTGTATTACTTTACTTTATAGTAGTGTAATGTCCTTTCCAAACATGGTATTTGGATTCGAACACATCTCTAGTGTGCACACTATTTAAAGTGAATCAAACTTTATAAACCATTGATCTTTTTGATTCAGTGCAGACTGTCTCACTTGTTCTCTGTTAAGTGCTGCTACTTGTATCATCAGTTTCTGATCAGGAAAATGAACTGCTAAATAAGCACAGATAAATAAATAACAGCAGTAGAGTTTTGGTTACACTTTCATTTCCAGACGACATGCGAGTAAGCACATACGCTAAAATGCTCTGAAACACATTTACTGCATTCCAGATTTTAGTTGGTTTGTTAACAACGGTTTGTCTCAATTGTAGCCTTATGTCTGTCTTATGCATTCACTTGGTGAAATTTTAAATTATGGTTTTTGTTAGTTTATTAAAGTATTATAGTGATAATTCACTCAGAAATAAAAATTCTGTCATTGATTACTCACCCTCATGCCGTTCCAAACCTATAAGACCTTTGTTCATCTTCAGAACACAAATTACATGGATGTTACATAGACTATTTTATTAGTGTTCTTACTACCTTTCTGGGTCTTGAACGTGTCAGGGTTAGAAGTTCTCGGATTTCATCAAAAATATCTTAATTTGCATACATACAGCGCTGTTGCGCTCCGGGCGTCCCGTGTTCGAATCACAACTCGAGGACCTTTCCCAATCCCGCCACTTATCTCTCTCCCACTTCGCTTCCTGTCAATTCTGATCTGTCCCATCAAAAATAAAGGCAAAAATGCCAAAAATAAATCTGTGTTCCGAAGGTGAACGAAGGTCTTACGTGTTTGGAACGACATGAGGGTGACTAAAATTTTTGAGAAGTGAAAACTTTTTGAATTTGAAGATCAGGGCGAATGTAACTTATTTTGTCTTCTGTAGCCTCTGAAGGGCAGTACTAAATGAAACGATGTTTTTAGGCAAAATAAGAAAAATGTACACATCTCCATTCTGTTCAAAAGTGTTCATCCCCTGGCTCTTAATGCTCTTAATTTTTTTTCCCTGGAGCATCAGTGAGCGTTTGAACCGTCTTTGATAGTTGCATGAGTCCCTCAGGTGTCCTCAGTATGAGAAGATGGATCTCAAAATCATACGGTCATTGTTGGAAAGGGTTCAGATACACAACAATATTGAAAAACCAAATAATTTGTGGAACCTGAATGATTTTTCTGAAGAACAGTTTAACTGTTCAGGACAAGCAAGAAACTCATAAACAACTATTACTAAACAAAACAAAACAAACAATGAAAAACCCAGCTGTTGATCTACAGGTAACAACACAGTATTAAGAATCAAGGGGATGTACATTTTTGAACAGAGTCAGTTTTTTGTGAAGTCAGTACTAAATAAGGTTTTGCAATAACATGCATTTTCTATGATGCATTCTTATTTTGGTATATATATATATACACATATATATACACACAGTTGAGATCAAAAGTTATATATATATTAGGGGTGGGCATAGATTAATTTTTTTAATCTAGATTAAATCTTGGAATTAATCTAGATTAATCTAGATTAAAATGGCTAATTTGAATTCTGCTGAAGGCATTTTCAGAATATGTGTGCTACCCAAATAATGACTAAAAGTAAGTCTTCGAGAACGGGCCAGGTGGCGCATTAGATCAGGCGCTCATCTCCTGTTTCCAAAATGCATCACAAACTGCTTGACAATTGCATTTACAACATAATTACCTATACAAACTTGTGTAACCAAGTACTTCTGCGCAAAAGGCTGCACGACGTGCGCGTTGCCGTTAAATACACAGACGCGCACGGGCATGGATTTCTGCGTGCATAGTCTTCCATTAAACTGCGTTGCTTTTAGAAGCGTCAATTCAGTTGTTGCATATAGTTTAATGTCTTTATTTTCGGGATTATCAAAGTAAATTATAACTCAAACTTGAGATTTTACTGGGGCACAGCAGATTTTCACTGGGGCACGTGCCCCAGTAAAAAGGGTCTAGCAACGCACCTGCCCTGAAGCGCCTTCATAGCTGCATCCATGTTGCACGTCTCATTTAATGTGGTAATTTCACAGAAATTGTAGACTCGTTCTCGCCCCCTACAGTGCAATTCGACTAGATATACATCCGCGCTAAAATATCAAAGTGAAAGTCATCATATCTATCTACTATATAATATCTACAATATTTTTTTTATCGCCCGATAAGAGTCTCACGTTAATGCAGCACGTTAACGCCGATAACGGCCCACCACTAATATGAATATACTGTATGTGTGTATGTGTGTGTATGTATATATGTATATATATGTATATATGTGTATATATATATATATATATATATATATATATATATATATATATATATATATATATATATATATGTAATGTGTGTGTATATATATATATATATATATATATATATATATATATATAAAAATTAAAGATGCTCCGATCAGCATTTTTGGGGCCGATTACCAATCACTAAGATCATGATCTGCCGATTCCCAGATGGAATCTTTTATCTATAATCTAGCAGAGTTTGCACCATTTGAAGAAATGAAACTAACTCTAAATTAACTATATTGAAAAAAAACCAAAAAAACAGTAGAAATAGGCTACAGTCAAGACCTTGAAGAACCACCAAGTTAGGGTTGTGCCGATAGACGATAGTATCGTGTATCGACGATAGTTAGAGATATCGCCAGTTGCTGATGCCTTTGACGATAGCAAGACTATTATTATTATTATCCGTCAAAAAGGCGCCTAACTTTAGCGATGCAGTGCAGAGAGTCGGTTCTAGGATGCTTCAGAAACTTGCCGTGGTATAAACACACGCATAGAGTGGCCACTTCGCCTTAACGCACCGCATGGGGAAGAGATTTATTCATCATACAGTGTAGATAGATAAACTGATTATAACAGGAGTGTTTTTTAAAGTGCACCTCGCACTAGACTAGGCTACACTAGTTAGTGATGAAGTTCTTTGATAATTTGTTATTTGTAGCTGCTTTTTAAGATGATGTAAGGATTATATTATCCAGCATTGCACAGTCATTAGGATAAAGGTAGTAAAATGTGGTTTAGGCTGAATTAAATACGATATATCAGAATCCGTCTGTATATAGGAAACATAAACATTCACCTCAGTAGCATCTATATGCATTAATTAGAATTACGATGCGATAAAATGGCGCTAAACATACGCACGTGAATTACACGGACACCTCCTCATTCTGTATGAACTGAACTACAACATGAACTGATGACAACAAACATACAGCGGTAACATTATTGCAATATGACGGGTATAGAAAGATACATTCAAGCACGCACATTTACCACTCACTGAAGATAGCAGAGAATGAAACCGAAAGTAAACTTGAACGTCTCCAGAAAAACTACAGTCAGCGCTCGGTACACGCACAACTTAGTCACATGCCAAATAACAAGACTACCCTTACAAAACGAATAAGGATTTTAGTACTCATGTTGCCACTGGTAAGCTCCACTCTGCTGTAGTTTACCTGTGCGCCGTGCATGCACGTGTGAAAAAGTCGCGCGAGTAATTTAGGTCAAGTGATCGGCTTTTTTGATCGGCGCTTTTGGGGTTAGCCGATCAAGCTATTTTTAGCCAATATCGGCCGATCATGATCGGTGTCCGATCAATCGGAGCATCACTAATAAAAATTACATATTTATGTTATTTATTTAAGCTGTAGTAATATTTATCAATGTTTTTACAGTGTGTTTGATATTTAAAAGAAAATAACATCTTACCAGCCCCATTTTTTTACCAGTATAACTATTTTTTTTTATTTATTCTTATAGTATTCTAAACATTTTATTATCACAACAACAGTTCATTGTGCGGAAAAATAGGCCATACATTTTCTATTTGATTTATATATATTTTTTGCTGTCAAAGATCAATAGAGAAAGCTGCTTTTTGGAAACAGATGGTGTAGCTAACAGGGGCTGGAAGTGAAATACTGCACTGACCAATCACCAACCACTGACCTTCCAGAATTACTGTTTCATAAAATGCTTCATGACAATTTGGTGTGTCGTGTTTACTTCAGATCCATTGTCGGTCACTCTCTGCCTGTCTTTTCCCCTCTGACACATTCCTCCAGCTCCTGCAGTGGCTCACTGTACTCACTCATGTATGACTCTGCAAATATTCCACCATGAAGAGCTATTAGTTGTGGATTAAAGGCGGATGATCGCCGCGGCAGTGCAACGGACCGTTCTGTCCACAGTTATCCACTTACACTGCTGCTATATCATCACACCAGATGCCAAGAACATTAACTGCTGAAAAAGGGGAAAACAGGGAGAAAAAAAAAAGAGGAACATTTGAAAATTAGTCAAAAAAGGCAGACATCATGGAAACTATTTCAGCAGGGAATGTAGGAAAACAGGATCATGTGCTAGAAAGCTGACTAACACAGACATGTACGGCGGCTCGACAGTCGCGCGTGTGGGAGATCTGAGGGCCAGGAGACAGTGAGTTTACACGGGTTTATGTTGTGCTGTCTGACTTCTTAATATTGTGACTGATGGGTTTTGTTCTTGTGTGTGTGCAGCAGCAGCCTCACGAAGACGGTGGAGATTTCAGGAGAACAAGGGCCTCTAGGAATACACGTGGTGCCGTACTGCTCCTCACTGAGCGGAAGGTTAGTGCAGCACTCCACATTTCTCACTCTCTCTCCTCCTCACACGCAAACGCACACTTTCCCCGTGATGCATGTCTTACCTAAAGCGCAGTGACGTGTGCCAGAGAAATCTAAAGCTCCGCCGCACACATTCAGAGCTTTGTTTGTGTCTGCATGTTTTTTTGTTGTGGGGTATTATGGGAATGTTCTGTGCTGCTCTCTTGCTTTTGAAGACATGACTCAGAAGTGGGTGTTTGTAGCTTTTAGTTTGTCTTTTTAGCTTTTGGGCTATCTGTATGCTAGTGTACTACTTAAAGTTGACAAAATAAAGCAGAATTTAATAAGAACTTGATCATAATAAGAATTTAAAGAATTAAAAATTAAATAAATGACTCATCCTGCACTACATTTTTTTTTTTTTTTAATCAAATTCTCTTTTGAATGATAATGTCCCTCCCCTAATACCACTTGCAGATGATTAAATTACAACTTTGCTATTTGTTAATTTTCCTTATTGCCTTTAATATTCTTGTAACAAATTTATGTATGCAGGAAGTTATTTATTTATTTAAAAGGTGCAGACCTTCTATATTTTTCAACACAACTTGTTTTTTTCTAGAATTTCTTCTAGTTTTTTTAAATAGATAATACTTTATGAATTTGATAGATTATTCATGTAGTCTTTAAATAAATTCCAAACTGATGTATTTAATCCTTCCAAGCAAATGAGCGGTCACATTTTAATTTTAAATGATGATTACAATTTCTCAAATAAAACAGAAGATTTTGTGAATAAAAAAAGTAAAAGTATACAATTTTATATATATATAATATAATTATATTATTATATATATAATTTTAAAATATATATAATTTTAAAATATTATTGTATATTTAAAATATAAAATATTATTATATTATATAATTAAATATTATTATTATTATTCAAGTTGATTTTTTTTTTTGGAACCTGTGATACTTTTTTCAAGATTCTTTGATGAATGAAAAGTTAAAAAGAGCAGAATTTATTAAAAATAGAAATCTTTTCTAACAATATAAGTCTTTACTATCACTTTTGATCAATTTAACACATCCTTGCTGAATAAAATTATTAATTTCTTTTAAATCGACAAAGAAACAATTAACTGACCCCAAACTTTGAATGAGGTGTTTATTGTTACAATTTTTTTATTTTATTTTTTAAATAAATGCTGTTCTTTTTAACATTTTATTTTTCAAAGAATCCTGAAAAAAGTATCACAGATTCAAAAAAAATATTAAGCAGCACAACTGTTTCCAACATTGATAATAGACCGGCAATATTAGAATGATTTCTGAAGGATCGTGTGACACTGAATACTGGAGTAATGATGCTGAAAATCCAGCTTTGCATCACAGGAATAAATTTAATTTTAAATTATATTAGAATAGAAAACCACTATTTTAAATTGCATTAACATTTCACAATATTACATTTTTTTTGTATTTTTAATCAAATAAAAACAGCCTTGATGAGCAGAAAAGTCTCCTTTAAAAGGCATTAAAAATCTTACTGATACCAAAATTTTGAGCGACAATATATATTGAAACAAACAATGAACAATACATTTATTACAGTATTTATTAATCTTTGTTAATTTTAGTTAATGAAAATACAGTCGTATTGGTTGTTCATGTTAGTTCACTAATGTTAAAGGTGCCATAGAATGCATTGAGAGAATATTTTAAATTGTTCTCTGAGATCTACATAGAAGGTATATGGCATAGAAAAGGGTAAACATTCTCCAGAAACGGTTTTACAGGTCCATTTACAACCCTAGGATTTGTCCCTAGAATGAAATCCTCTATTATTGCCTTATTTGGAAGGTCTGTGAATATTAAATGAGGAGCTCTGCTCTGATTGGCTGTCTCACAGTGCAGCTTGCTCTCACACAGCTGTAAGGAAATACATGGAGAAAATATAGATTTAATTACGGAGCTCGAGCCGCTATTAATATGTGGGTCATTGAAACTGCCGCTTTGAATCAACGATAACTTTTTAGTGTCACTTTTGAGATCGGTGATTGCATGTGCTCTGTGTAACGTTATACTACAGGCAGTACTTACCACAGTTGACAAGTTTAGATGCTGTCAGCAGTGATCAGGATCAGTAAATCATTCACCATCATCCACGCAGTCATCTCTCTGTTTATGTGGTAAGTGAAATCGTATGTACTGCAATGTAACAGGCTAGCGCTAGCAAGAAGCTAACCGTGTCCCTTCAGTGGCTCATCTTATTTTATTAGAACGCATTGTTTGTTTTCCTTGCCTTTCTGAGTACAGACACCAACCCATCCTTTCACTCAACATCCCCTGCACAAGCTGGAACATTACATTTATTAACATTGATCTGCCATTTTCACTATTGTCCTTGCTTTGTTTTTTCACAATATCCTATCTGGAGATCGTCTGATGATTGGGCGATGCAAATGTTGGGGGTGTAACTATTAACGATCGGGACTATTGCTCAATAGTCGGTGTTATGTTGGAATAGGCCTATGTTTCAGTGTGTTTTGCAAAAACTAGATTTATATAAGAAGGAGGAAACAATGGTGTTTGAGACTCATGGTACGTCATGTCCATGTGCTGAACTGTTATTATTTAACTATGCCAAGGTAAATACAGTTTTCCATTCTATGGCACCTTTAACAAACACAACTTGTGATTTTAGTGCATTAGTAAATGGTGAAATCAACATTAATAAATGCAAAAAATAGAAGTATTGTTCATTCTTAGTTTATGTTAACTGAAGTAGTTAGCTAATGTACAGAAATGTGCATTAAGATTTTAAATGAGTATTTTAAGACTGTTTTTTGCTTGGATAACATCTATATACCTGCATAGTTCTTACTGTGTTCATCAGGATCAGGGCTGAGTTGCTGAACACTGAATAGATTCAGTAGATAGATGGACAGGCCTTTTTTTCCTTCTTTGTTTTGTTCCTTAATGCTTCACTGGTGATAAACAGGTAGAACAAGTGAAGAGTGTGTGCTCCTGTGGGAGAGAGTTGGGCATCCTGTGGTGGTCAGACTGCTTCAGCTGCTGTTTCGAGCGGGTCAGCAGTATATAAACCCACAGCTCTGTTTGATGGCAGGAGAGGGGCTGTGGGGTCAGCATCGAGTGCTGCTGGCTCAGGGAAACTCATCACGACATTTCGTAGAGTAAATGAGAGGGGTTAAATGTTAAGTACTTCAGCTATTAAGGGGGAGATTGTCTGTTTCTAAAACCAAGTTAGATTTAGTTTTTATGTGTTACATTGGGTGCCCACAATACTTTCTTCATTGTTCATTCTGCTGTAGTTTTTGATGGATTAATGTCAGTAACCATAGGTTTTGGGGTTGGAGAGCGTCTTTTGTGCTCAAGGCTCCATTTACTTAGTCATAAACACAGTAAAACATTGTATACACACACACACACACACACATATATATATATATATAATATATATAACCTACAGTGGTCTTACGGTTCGGTTCGATTACGATTATCATGTCATCGATTCGGTTCAATACAATATCTCGATGCATCACGATGCATTGACAATGCACTGCATACTCATTTTTCAATTTTACTTCAAATTTCTTTTTCTTTTCTATTTCACAATGACTTTGTAATGCGTTTTTATTTGATTAGATTTTTTTTGTTAGACCACTAGTACAAGTGTAACTGTGAATCCTATCCAGTCTTTTTCAATCAATATCCCACATACAATAATGTGTAATTTTGATGAGGAAGAGTAAGAGGTGAAAGAGGAAGAGGAGGAGAAGGAGGACAATGACAACAATGTGGAAAAGACAGAGGAAGGGCAAGGGCAAGAAGACAAGCAGTCTCATATATTTTAGTTGATGAGTGCCATGCATGGTTGGATCAGGCATGCAAGAGGATTTGACCCCTGCTGCCTGGCCAGGGCTAATTTAGCCTGTGATGCTGAAGAGGTTCTTTGGCCTGTCCCAGACCAAACACAGGATGTTGGACAGAATAATTATTTTTGTTGTTGTTTGCTGTTTTGAATATTAATTTAAACATTTAACCTAGATAATGTGCGCAGTTAGAGCATATCCAATCATCACGTTCAAAAATGACCAACGAGTTTCAATATTTGTCCCTATTTAAAACTTGACTCTTCTGTAGTTATATCATGTACTAAGACGGTGGAAATGCAAAGCTTCAATTTTAAAGGCCGATAAGATTAGGAACTACACTTCCATTCCGGCGTAATAGTCAAGGAAGTTTGCTGCCGTAATAAGGCTGAAGCAGGAGCAGTAATACCACGCAGCACATGTGCAAATGCTAAACTAGCTGGGAACTCATTTCTGATAATACTCCGCCTGCTTCGGCCATATTA